>NC_058105.1:98936666-99239696 GCF_020171115.1 Neogale vison
GTCTTCTCAATTTCTTTCTATGAGTATTCTATAGTTTTCTGAATATAGATTCTTTGCCATTTGGTTAGGTTTATTCCTAAGTATCTTACGGTTTTTGGTGTAATTCCTTAATTTCCCTTTCTTCAGTCACATATTTAGTGTATAGAAATGCCACTGATTTCTGTGCATTGATTTTTTGTATCCTACTGTGTTGCTGAATTCCTGTATGAGTTCTAGCAATTTTGGAGTGGAGTCTTTTGGGTTTTCCACTTAAAGTGTCATGTCACCTGTGAAGAGTTTTACTTCTTCTTTGCCAATTTGAATGCCTTTTATATCTTTTTGGTGATTGCTGAGGCTAGGACTCCCAGCATTATGTTGAACAGTAGTGGTAGAGTGGGCGTCCCTGTCCCTGTCAGGTGTTCCTGACCTTAAGGGAAAAGCTCTCATTTTTTCCCCATTGAGAATGATATTCAATGTGGGCTTTACATGGATGACTTTTACAATATTGAGCTATGTGCCCTCTATCCCTACATGATGAAGAATTTTAATCAAGAAAGAATGCTGTCGGGGCACCTGGGTGGCTCAGTGGGTTAAAGTCTCTGCCTTTGGCTCAGGTCATGATCCCGGAGTCCTGGGATTGAGCCCCGCGTCGGGCTCTCTGCTCAGCGGGGAGCCTGCTTCCCCCCCACCCGCCTGCCTGTCTGCCTACTTGTGATCTCTGTCTGTCAAATAAATAAATAAAATCTTTTAAAAAAAGAATGCTGTATTTTGTCAAATGTTTTTTTCTGCATCAATTGAGAGGAGCATATGGTTCTTTTCTTTTATTGATGTGATGTATGACACTGATTGATTTGTGAATGTTGAACCACCCTTGCATCCTTGATTTCTTTTGAGGTCCATTACTGTGGTAAATGGTCCTTCACCCCCCTTATTTTCAGTCTGGATGTGTTTTGGGGTCTAAAATGAGTCTCTTGGGGTGCTTGCTTGGCTCAGTCATTAAGTGTCTGCCTTCGGCTCAGGTCATGATCCCAGAGTCCTGGGAGCGAGCCCTGCATTGGGCTCCCTTCTCAGTGGGAAACCTGCTTCTATCTCTCCCACTTCCCCTGCTTGAGTTCCCTCTCTTGCTGTTTCTCTCTCTCTGTCAAAACTTAAAAAATATATAATAATAGTCTCTTGTAGACATCATATGGATTTGTCTTGCTTTTTTATCCAATCTGATACCCTGTGTCTTTTGATGGGAGCATTCAGCCCATTTACATTCAGAGTAACCATCGTAAAATATAAATTTAGTGCCATTGTATTGTTTGTAAAGTTCTTGTTTCTGTAGAGTGTCGCTTGTCGCTCTCGCCATCAAGAACGACCTGGGGGCACACAGGGTGGCAAGCTTCTTTATTGCGCTCTCTTCATAGCCTCTCCTCCTGTGCCGTGATCTGGGGGCAGCTCTGTCCCTGGGATGCCCTGCTCGAAGCAGCCCCGTCCGGGGGCCCCAGGGGTCTCCGCCGCGCGCACCGCGCCGCAGCGCTGGGAACCCGTGCTGGTCCACCGCTCCCGCAGCCCCGCGCTCCTCCCCTACACGGAAGTTCACACATATATATACAGTTTGCAACAGCCAATGAGCAGCCCTTACATGCAGCGCGCGCATGATCATTCCCTTCCACCACCTAAGGGTCACGCAGTGTTCATGCACCTCTTACATAAGCTGTCAGCCAATCACATCTAGTTCCTCAAAAGCACATGCGCCATCTTGTTCTTGTTCTGCCAGTGTGGCTCCCGACAGCTCCCCCTTTTTTATTTTATTTATATGTGATGACTGAGACCGTGCCTGTCTTAGGTTGCCGATCCTCACTACCCATGCTTACCCATCATTGGGTACTCCTCCTGGTCGAGGGGCCCCTGTCTTAGGTTGCTATGGTGTGGGATCAGTCTTATCCATCTTTGACTACCGGTCTAGCATGCCTAGCCATACTTGGGGGGAGGTACCAGCCTCGAGAGCCATCATGGCCTGGGCCATGAGTTGTTGCTGTCGACGCTGTCGACAACCGAGGCTACAAAACCAGCGTATCATAAATACATTGGCTATCACTAGCAGGATGGCCAAGGCTCCCAGGCCGGCCCATTGTTTGAGGAATGAGACTGATTGCTGCAGCATGTTAAGCCAATCTTGGACTGAGGCAATGGGCACCTTAGTGGCATTTAGGGTGACGATTTGGGCTCTTAACTGTCAGGTTAAATTCTGGAACTTGAGATTCCAGGTACCATTGAGCATACGTCCCAGCTGTTTGGAGAGATTTGCCGCAATAGTTAAATTACTATAAGTTACTGGGGTAACACAGAGTCCTGGCATGTTGCTTATGCATCCAATAGCCAATAATGACCCCAGGATATCAACCTGTTCTTGTACTAGATCTACTCTCTGATTTACAATGAGAATCCCTGCATGTAAATGTCCATTGATTTGGTCTTGTGTTGCGAGAGCCTCGGCCACCAGTCCTGTGACGTTGTTGAGAGTTGCAGCAGTTTGTACTGATGTTGTTAGCGCTATTGCTGCGGCGGCCGTAGATGCTGCAATGGCTGCAATTACGGCTGCGGTGATCCCAAAGTCTCGTTTGTGGCGAAGCAACACCGGCAAATTGTTCGAGTCCACTTGTACTGGTATTGGGATATACGTAGGGATTCTGGTGAGTATTGCAGAGTCGCCCCTCGAGGTGTTCCAGCATTCAGACAGGAGGCAAGTCTGCGATGTACAGAGGACTGGCTCCGCTGTTGTCTTGGTGTTGGGATGTAGATTTATCATCATCATCATCCACAGGGTCCACAGGCTCCATGACCACCATCCTCGTGAGCCTCTCCGGCACCCAGATTGGAGTTGGCGCATCCTGAGGAAAAACACAGAGAGATCCTCGGTGCCATCGGAGCACTGGGTCTGGGCCTCTCCAGAGGCCTGTAAGTATATCTTTCCATTTGACCATCATTTGCATCTTTTTTTGCTGGCCCCAATGTCGCTCTGCAGCGGAAAGGCCATCTTTGTCCAGGGTTAGAAAATTTACAATGACGGTTACTAAGTTAGTGAGATCATTAGGTGTGTTGTAGTCCTCCCCTATTCCCCCTTTTTTAATTTTTTGTAGGGTTGTTTTAAATGTCAGGTGGGCTCTCTCCACCACTCCTTGACCTTGTGGATTATATGGTATTCCAGTGCTATGTTGAATATTGTAGCATGCTAAAAAACTCTTAAGAGTTTTGGAGGTGTAAGCAGGTGCATTATCTGTTTTTAGGTTTTTAGGTACTCCCCAGCATGCAAAGCTGCGCAAGCTATGGGTCATCACATTCTTTGCATTTTCACCCCTTAGGGGGGTTGCACTGATTATTCCAGAGCGGGTGTCAACATTTAAGTGTAAATATTGTTGCTGACCAAAGGATGGTATGTGAGTTACATCCATCTGCCAAAGGTGATTAGGCAACAAGCCTTTTGGGTTTACTCCTAAGGAGGGTGTAGGAAGGTGCACAGTGCAATTACCGCATCCTTTCACTATATCACGTGCGTCTGCTCTTGAAATATTAAATCGCGTTTTTAGGGTTAGGGAGTTCACATGCCATTTTTTATGATATTCTCTAGCCTCTTCTATTGTCCCACAGAAATCAAATTTTGCATTAGCATCAGCTATTTTATTTCCTTCTGCCATAGACCCTGGCATTTCTGAATGAGCTCTAATATGTCCAATGTAGAAGGGTGCGTGCCTAGCCAACACTGCCTCCTGTAAACTTGTCAGCAAAGAAGAGATAGGTGATTGATTGGTGGAGATAATGGCTGTTTCTATCAGCCGAGTGGCGGCAACTGCATATTTACTGTCTGAGATTATATTGATGGGTTGGTCACCAAATCTTTGTAAGACTATGATGACCATTAGCAATTCAGTTCGTTGGGCTGAGTTTGCAGGCACCACCACAGGTGTAACTTGTCCATTAATGATGTAAGCACCCGTTCCTTGCTTACTGCCGTCAGCGAATATTGTGGTGGCACCAGACAGGATAGGAGGTTGTTACAATGGTCCAATCATCGACAGTGTTTGTAAGGATGTCTAGCTGGTTCTTGTCATAAGGGACTACACATATGTCAGGCAGCCTTCCGAGAATTCGTATGCTTGCCTTAAGGACTTTGTTAGCTACAGTAGCCACCACAGTGGTGTAAGGGGTAATGACCCGGGTAAGGTTATGTGGTAAATAAATCCACTGTAGGGGTCCTCCTTGCCATAACACTCCCGTAGGTGATCCCGGGGATGGGATGACTATGGCATATACAGGTTTTTCTAGATCACATCTGTCTGCTGTCGTTAGGGCTAACCTATTTTCAACTAACTGTAAAGCTTTGATGGCATTCGGGGTGAGTGCTCTTGGAGAATCCAATTTAGGGTCCCCAGGCAGGATTTCAAATAATGGCTTCAACTCTGATGTAGTTATTTTTAAGTATGGTCGTATCCAGTTAATATCTCCTAGAAGTTTTTGAAAATCATTTAATGTTTTGAGCTGGTCTTTACGGATATGCATTCTCTGTGGTGTTACTATAGAATTGGAGACTTGTAAGCCTAGGTATTCCTTTAAATTTCCCATTTGAATTTTTTCTGGGGAGATTGTTAACCCCCATATAGCCAATTGTTGCTGTAAATAGGTCAGCGCAGCTGGGAGAGTCTGCGCATCATTACCACAAATTAGAATATCATCCATATAGTGATAACAGTAAACATTTGGGAATGCATTTCGGAATGGCTTTAGAGCCCTGCTGACCTATATCTGACACATGGTCGGACTATTGGCCATACCTTGAGGGAGCACTGTCCACTCATATCTGTGATCAGGCTCAGTATGATTGATGGCCGGCAAGGTAAAAGCAAATCTTTTTGTGTCATCTTGATGTAGGGGTATGGAAAAGAAACAATCCTTGATATCAATTACTATAGAAGGCCAATCTTTAGGCAAGGCAGTGACAACTGGGAGACCCAGTTGGATGGGTCCCATTATTGGCATCTGGCTATTTATTCGTCTTAAATCATGTAATAATCTCCATTTTCCTGATTTTTTCTTTATAACAAATATGGGGGTATTCCAGGGAGATACTGATTCACGTAAGTGCCCAGCTTTAAGCTGTTCCTCAACCAAATGTTTTGCAGCTGTTAATTTTTCTTTTGTCAATGGCCACTGAGGCACCCATCGTGGTGTGTCATCCTTCCATTCAATCTTTATTGCCTCAGTGGCCACTGGGAAAAACCCTGGCCTCCCATGGGTGTTGGTTCAGGAGTCCCCTGCCCTTTTGGGCCCAGGCCGTGACCAGATTTATAGCCCATGGCTTTCATCATATTTCTAGCGTTGTCACTATAAATTCTTTCTGTGGTTAATACAACATCCATTTGTTCAAGTACATCTCGTCCCCAGAGGGTTATTGGGAGAGAACATACATAGGGCTGAAAAACTCCCTTATGGCCTTCCTCATCCTCCCAATCTAGTGAGGAGGCACTGATATCTGGGCTGGTAGCTACTCCTAACCCTCTCAGAGTTTGGTTGGCCTTAACGAGTGCCCATTGTTTTGGCCAATCTGCTAGATTTATTATACTCTTATCTGCTCCTGTATGCGATAGTCCCCAGAATTGTTTTCCTCTTATTTTTAGAAATGTCATAGGCCTATCTTTCATGTCCATTGTTAAACAGGCTAGAGAAGTCCCTGTTGATCCAAACCCTCCACTCCTTTGCCTGCCTGTAGATTCATAATTGTCATGTTTACTAGGCAGTATCAAAAGTTGGGCAATTCTATCCCCTGGATTGATAACTGAGATGCCCTTTGGGGATGACACTAGGATTTTTACCTCCCCTGTAAAATCTGGATCGATCACCCCAGGGTGGACAATAAGGCCTCTCAGGGTGGAAGAGCTTCTGCCTAGAAGTAGTCCTACTGTGCCCTCCGGTGGGCCCCCATGAAAGTCGGAGGGCAGTGTCTGCACTCCCATTTCTGGGGTTAAGACCAATCTGGTGGCAGCACAGATGTCAAGTCCTGCTGAGCCTGAGGTGGCTCTTCTGGGCCTGTAGGTGGGTACAATTGTCTCGGCACTTGTGGCAGCGTCATAACCGCCCCGTACATTTGATTCGGGCCCCGGGGGGACGGGCCCTGCTTCCCGTTTTTTGAATTTCCCCAATTATTTGTGGGAAGGATGTTTCCTTCAATATCAGCCACAGAGCGACATTTGCTAGCCCAGTGATTTCCTTTTCTGCACCTCGGGCAAAGTTGCGGTTTAGGGCCTCCCTGCAGTTTAGCCAAGGGTGCTCCTTCTGGCCTTACAAACTTAACTGGCTGCGGCTGTTTCTGTCCCCCCGCTTGGGTCCCTCGTTTTGGGCAATCCCTTTTCAGATGGCCTTCCTGGCCACACAGGAAGCACCCTTTGGGACGAGTCCCCCCCAGCGCCTTGTAAGGCCTGTGCGAAGGCGGCGGCCATAACTTGACCTTGGACCATTGGTCCCGAGATGTCTCTGCAGACTTTAATATATGCTGACAAATTCTTCGCCCTCCAAGGCCTAATGGCTTCTCTGCACCATTTATTAGCATTCTCAAAGGCTAGCTGCTTGACCAATGGCATAGCTGCATCCGCGTCCCCAAACATTCTGCCTGCTGTTTGCATTAATCTGTCCACAAAGTCTGCATAAGGTTCATTTGGTCCTTGTATCACCTTGGACAGTTGCCCCTGTAAGTCTCCTGCCCCCCTGCAGAGTCTTCCAAGCCCTTAAGGCTGCAGTTGCTACCTGCTGATACACTCCAGGTGGATAATTGCTCTGTGCATGGGATCCGAGGTATTGTCCTGTGCCTGTTAACATGTCTATGTTCCATTGAGGATTACCTGCGGCTGTATTTCTCCGCGCTGTGTCCTGACAGTTATCCTGATTTTGGATCTTCCACTCCAAATATTGACCTCCGGTCAAAACCGCTTTAGCTAGGTTGCCCCAGTCCTCAGGAGTGAGGAAAAGGCTCCCTATAGTTTCTACCAGGGACACAGTAAAGGCAGCCTGGGGCCCATAAGACATGACTGCCTCCTTTAATTGCTTTACTAGTTTAAAGTCCAGAGGTTGGTGATATCTCTGTTGATTCTGATCCTCCATAATGGGGAAAAAACCCCCTTTCCGGACCAATAAGGTGGAGGCCACTCATAAGGTGGAGCGGTTGGGCCGGGATGTGGAAGAGTAGGGTCCACCATCGCTGTAGCTTCCACTTTTAATTTTAACTGCGCCACAGCGTCTTCTTCCGCTTTTAATTTTGACTGCGCCACAGCTTCCTCTTGCAATTTTAACTCCGCCATGGCCTTTCTTAGTGCTTCCTCTTTTTTCTCAAGCTGTTTTTTAAGCTCCTCTAAGGCCTGTAGACCTTGTGATTCCTCCCTTCTATTTTTCTCCTTTTCTTCTATGTCATTTAGCTCACTGTCCGAGAGCCCTTCTGAGCTTTCACTTTCAGAATCGGAGTCTCGTGAGGACCCTTTACGGGACTCCTCCTTCACTTGCTCAAAAACTTCCTCTCCATGTTGCACTGCTTGCTTTAAGGGCTCTCGTGTAGATTGTAAGCAGACCCTCACCAAAGACCACACGGCAAGAGTTCCAGGTGCGATATTTGGACTGCGCCTGAGATCTTCCCCTAAAAGCTCCCATTGCGGAATATTCAGCAGCCCCTCCTCTAGGAACCATGGAGCGACCTCCCCCACCTCTCTTAAAAATGAGCGGGCCGTTTTCGCTTTCAAGGGTGTGCCATTTGCCTTAAGAAGGTCCCTTGACGGCCCCTCCATTCTATACCTAGCCATCTCGTTTCCCATTCTGGAAACCTTTACTTTTCTCGTCCCTAAGGAACTTCCCTGTCACAAGACAGAAATGGGTGCACTCTTACCTTATCGTTGCCTAGCTCCCGTGTGTCCTCCCACCACGTAAGCGTTCCCGGGTTTCGGCACCACTTGTCGCTCTCGCCATCAAGAACGACCCGGGGGCACACAGGGTGGCAAGCTTCTTTATTGCGCTCTCTTCATAGCCTCTCCTCCTGCGCCGCGATCTGGGGGCAGCTCTGTCCCTGGGACGCCCTGCTCGAAGCAGCCCCGTCCGGGGGCCCCAGGGGTCTCCGCCGCGCGCACCGCGCCGCAGCGCTGGGAACCCGTGCTGGTCCACCGCTCCCGCGGCCCCGCGCTCCTCCCCTACATGGAAGTTCACACATATATATACAGTTTGCAACAGCCAATGAGCAGCCCTTACATGCAGCGCGCGCATGATCATTCCCTTCCACCACCTAAGGGTCACGCAGTGTTCATGCACCTCTTACATAAGCTGTCAGCCAATCACATCTAGTTCCTCAAAAGCACATGCGCCATCTTGTTCTTGTTCTGCCAGCGTGGCTCCCGACAGTCGCTGTTTCTTTTTGGTCTATGTTACTCTTGGGCTCTTTCTGCTTACAGGATCCCTCTTAATATTTCCTGCAGGGCTGGCTTGGTGGTCACATATTCTTTCAGTTTCTGTCTGTCCTGGAAGCTCTTTATCTCTCCTTCCATTCAAAATGACAGCCTTGCTGGATAAATTACCCTAGGCTTCATGTTCTTTTCATTTAATACCCTGAATATATCATGCCAACCCATTCTGGCCTGCCGGGTCCCTGTGGATAGGTCTAATGTTAGTCTGATGTTCCTGTGTTTGTAGGTTAAAAACTCTTGTCTTGAGCTGCTTTCAGAATTTTCTCTTTGTCTCTGAAATCTGCGAGCTTCACTATTATATGTCGGGTGTTGATCTATTTTTATTGATTTGGGGAGGGGTCCTCTCTACTTCTTGAATTTGAATGCCCGTTTCCTTTGCCAGATTAGGGAAGCGCTCAGCTATGATTTGCTCAAATATACTTTCTGGCCCTCTCTTCACCCTCAGGCATCCCAGTAATTCTGATGTTGGATCATTTTATGGCACCACTGATTTCTCGAAGCCTCTTCATTGGTTGTTAGTAGTTTTTCTCTCTTTTCCTCAGCTTCTTTCCTTTCCATCAACCTGTCTTCTAGAGAACTTATTCTCTCTCCTGCCTAACTTGCCCTAGCTGTTAGAGCATCCAATTTAGATCGCATCTCTGAGCATTTTTAATTTTGGCCTGATTAGATCTCATTTCTGCACTAAGAGATTCTCTAGGGTCTTTTGTGCCTTTTTCAAGCCAAGCTATGAACTTTGTTATCCTGAATTCCATCTCTGACATCTTACTTCTATTCATATCAATTAGATCTGTGGCAGAGAGCATTACCGCTGGTTCTTTCTTTTGTTATGACTTCCTCCTTCTAGTAATTTTGCTCAGGGAAGAATGGGTGATTGGGTGAGCAGAATCAAAAATATCAACATGACCCAAGCAAAATCCACACTAGAGAAATCTGAAGAGGTCAGAAACCAAAACAGAAAGGCAAACAAGAACAAAAGACAAAATAAAGAGTGGGGAGGGGAGGATAGAATCTCACAGGGGAGACAAAACAGGGTGATCCAGTTGCTCCTTAGTGTATTTTGGTCTCTGTGTTAGAAGACACTAAATCTCCAAATTGCAAAGAAAGCAAAATTTATATATACAAAAATAAAATTGAATAGAGTGAAAGGAGGCCAAAAATAAAGAATATACCTACCAAATGTAGATGTAAGAAATCAAAGTTAAAAAGTGACTTAAAAACAAAGAGGTGATAAAATAAGAAACTTGTAGAAATGGGAAAAAAAGAAAAAAGAGAAATGGAAAATTTTAGATTGAAAGATAAATCATGAGGGGAAAAAACCTCCAAGTTCTATGTACTGTTTTTCTCTAGCACCAGAGTTTTAGTCTTGGAAACTAGTTGAGTACCTGTTCTTCTAGTTGGTCTTGGTGGGGAGGGGCCTGCTGTGCTGCTTCTTAGGTGTCTTTGCCTGCGTGGAGTTGCATCTTCCCTTTGCAAGGGGGCTGGGCTCAGTGTAAGCTGATCCTCTCTGTAGTTTTTGTTACCTGAAGGCTTTCTGCATCTCTTTAGAGGATCAAAAGAAAAATGGCCATGCCCAATCTCAAGCTCCAGAGCCAAAGGTTCATGGTCCCCTCTTTTAGTAAACCCTCTGGGAAAAACTGTCTTCACTTTTATGTGTGCCAAACTGCAGTCTCTCGTGGTGTGTGGCCATAGCGAACCTCCCAGTGGAAGGCAGAGGGTCACCCTATCCAGTCCTTTACTTGGCCACTGCCCTGAGAGCTGTTACCCAGTCATGGGCAAACCCCTCCCACCCCTCCTAGGGGATGGCAGAGGGCCCCCACATTCCAGTCCGCTGCAGGGTGCCCAGGGAGAAAGCGGTCACCTGATCAGGCCTGGCTCTTGGTTATGGCTAACTGAGCCGAGAGCCCCTTTCTGGGCTTACTGACTGTAACCAGTTTCCCTGCTCCATTGCTTGGGAACTCTACTAGCTCAGGCCCTCCTGTTAGTTCTGTGACTCCTGGGATCCTGAGCCCACATTGACCCACCTAGAACTCTGCCCATTTTAGCTCCTGAACCCCTTTCAGGCAGGGATGTCTCTCACTGGAACAGATTACTAAGGATTCGGATTTTGCCCTCTGGTGCTCTGTCACTTTCCGGTAGCTGGCTTACAGAGTCTTCCTCCCCTCTCCATTTATCTTCTGATATCTCCCCTCGGATTCACTTCTCTGCACATCCTACTTTGCAAAAAGTGGTTGCTTTTCTACTTAGAGAGTTCCAGATTTTTTTTTCTTACATCTCAGGCTGAAATCATGGGTGTTTGGAATGGTTTGACAGTTATCTAGCTAAATTCAAGGGACCAGATGAAATGGGGTCCCTTACTCCTCTGCCATCTTGCCTCCTCCCTAATTGTGAACTTAAAACATAAGAGCGGCAATTAAAATGTGGGAAGGAACAAACAAGTGTCAAATAGACAGTTTTCTAAGTCAACCAGAGATCTCTAAAACAAAGGAAACTTCAGCGGTAGGTGGCATGGCTCTCTATCCGAGTGGCTGGTCCTGTGTTTCTTCAAGATAGGTGTCTTTGAAGTGAATGCCTCAGCAATCAAAAGCTTGCTGTGAGGCACATGCATTACAGTATACAAGACTGGCCTTTATGTTATCTATAGAAAAGTGCCACCTCTTATTTTACATCCTCTAAGGCAAGGATTGGTCGCAAAAATGGTTGAGGGAACAAGGGTGTGCTTGAAATGTGTAAATGCTGTATGATTTTTTCCCCCCAGTTTTACTTAGATATGATTCACATATGGCATTATATAAGTTTAAGTTACACAGCTTGATTTTATATATATATAACATTTTATATATAGTATCTTATATATTATATATTTTTATATATAATATCTTACATAGCATATCTTATATATTTAAGTAGAATATCTTATATAAAAATATATTATATATCTTATATTAAATGATACCACTACAAGTTTAGTTAATATCCATCATCGCATGTAAGTACAAAAAAAAGGAAAAACATTTTTTCCTTGCAATGAGAGCACTTAGGATTTACTCTTCTTAACAGCTTTCTTATAAATCCTACAGCAGCATTAGCTATAATCATCACGTTGTAAATTACATCCCTGGTAATTCTTTATCTTACAACTGGAAGTTTATACTTTTTGACCTCCTTTATACAGTTCCCACTTCCCTGGCCCCCCCACCCCTGGCAACCATAAATCTAATGTCTTTTTTTTAGGAGTTTGTTTTTGGATTCCTCATATACATGAGATCATACAGTATTTGTTTTTCTCTGTCTGACTTAGGTCATTTGGCATAATGCTATCAAAGTTCATCCCCATTGTCTCAAATGGTAAGATTTCCCTTTTTTATGGTTAATATTTCATTGTGTATATATATCAAGTCTTCTTTATTCATTCAACCATCAATGGCCATTTGGGATTTTTTTCCATACCTTGGTTATAAATAATGATGCCATGAACATGGGGGGCAGATAACTCTTCAACATAGTGTTCATTTCCCTCAGATATATTCTCAGAAGTAGAAATGCTAATCATACTGTAGGGTATTTTTTAAATTTTTAAGGAACTTCCATATATATCTATACATAGATATATATAATATCTATATAGATATCTATATATTGCACAATGGTACCAATTTACATCCCACCAATAGTGAACAAGGATTCCCTTCTGCAAACATTATGGCCAGCATTTGTTATCTTTGTTAACTTTTCTTTTTGATGCTAACCATTCTAACAGGCATGAGGTGATATTTTGCTGTGGATTTGATTTGCATTTTCCTGATGATTAGTGTTCATGTACCTCCTGGTCATTCATATATCTTCTTTGGAGAAGTGTCAAAAATGCCTATGTAGGTCCTTTCCTAATTTGAAACTAGATTGTATTGTTTTGTTTGCTGTTAGCCTATATGAGTTATTTATATATTTTGGATATTAACCCCTTATCATATATATGGTTTGCAAGTAATTTTTCCCATTCTACACATTTTCTGCTCATTTTGTTGATTTTTTAATATTGCTGTGCAGAAGCTTTTTAGTTTGACGTAGTCTCAGTTTATTTTTTGCTTTGATTATGTTCTAGGTATTTTATACAAAAATTTTTATACAAAAAATTATTACTGAGACCCATGTTAACAAAGTTTTTCCTATGTTTCCTTCTAGTAGTCTTACGGCTTGGGGGCTTATTTTTAAGCATTTAATCCATTTCTAGTTCATTTTTGTGAGTGGTATAAAATAGGAGTCTAATTTCATCCTTTTTTTTTTTTTTTAGTATAGTTGCCCAAAAACGTTACACTAGTTTCGGGGTAAAACCCAGTGATGCAAGTCTATACATTATGCAATGCCCACCACAGGTGTAGCTACCATCTGTCACCATACAACACTATTACAATATCATTTACTATATTCCCTATGCTGTACCTTTTATTCTGTGACTTATTCATTTCATAATTGGAAGCCTGTATTGCCTTCTCCCCTTTATCCATGTTGCCTGTCTCCCAACCCTCCTCCCTTCTGGCAACCATCACTTTGCTCTCAGTGTTTATAGGTCTAATTCTGCTTTCTATTTATCTATTGACTTGTTTTTTAGATTTCACCTATAAATGAAATCATACTGTTATTTGTCTTTCTCAGTCTGATTTATTTCACTTAGCATATTACCTTCTAGGTCCATCTGTGTTGTTACAAATGGCAATATCACATCCCTTTTCATGGCTGAGTAATATTCCATTGTGTATATACTCCACTTCTTTTTTTAATCCATTCATCTATCAGTGAACACTTGCTCTTGTATCTTGGCTACTGTAAATAATGCAGCAGTAATCATAGGGACACAGATATCTTTTCAAATTAGTGCTTTCATTTCCTTTGGGCAAATACCCAATAGTGGAATGATTGGATCCTATGATATTTCTATTTTTAATTGTTTGAGGAATCTCCATAGAGTTTTCCACAGTGGCTGTAGCAGTATACATTACTACCAACAGTGCATGAGGGTTCCCCTTTCTCTTCATCCTTATCTTTTTGATTCTAGCCAATCTGACAGGTGTGAAGTGATATCACATTTTGGTTTTGATTTACATTTCCCTGATCATTAGTAATGTTGAGTATTTTTTTTCATTTGTTTGTTGGCCATCCAGATGTCTTCTCTGATATAATGTCTCTTCAGGTCCTCTGCTCATTTTTTAATTGTTTAATTTGGTGTTGAATTGTATAAATTATTTATATGTTTTGGGTAATAACTCCTTATTGGATACATCGTTTGAGAATATCTTCTCCCATTCAGTAGGTTGCTTTTTGTTTTGTTGATGGGTTCCTTTGCTGTGCAGAAGGAAATGCTTTGCTTTTCTTGCCTTAAGAAACATATCTAGAAAAATGTTTCTATGGCTGATTTCAAAGAAATTACTGTCTGTGGTCTTTTCTATGAGTTTTATGGCTTCAAGTCTCACATTTTGGTCGCTAATCCGTTTTGAATTCATTTTTGTGCATGGTATTAGGAGGTGGTCCAGTTTCATTATTTCGCATGTAGCTGTCCAGTTTTCCCAGCACCGTTTATTTAAGAGACTGTCTGTTTCCCACTGTATGTTCTTGCCTCCTTTGTCATGATTAATTGGCCATATATGTGTGTGATACCTCTAGATTTATTCTTGCTCAAGATTGCTTTGGTTATTTGGGGTCTTTAGTGGTTTCATACAAATTCTAGTATTTGTTCTAGTTTTTTGAAAAATGCTGTTGGTATTTTGATAGGGATTGTATTGGATCTATAGATTGCTTTTAGGTAGTATGAACATTTTAACAATGTTAATTCCAGTGCACCAGCATGGCATATCTTTCTGTTTATTTGTGTCATTTTCAATTTCTTTCATCAGTGTTTTATAGTCATTAGAGTATAGGTTCTTGCACCTCTTTGGTTAAGTATATTCCTAGGACTTTTATTCTTTTCGGTACAATTATAAATGGAAGAATTTTCTCAATTTCTCTTTCTACAACTCTGTCATTAGTATATAGAAAGGCAATTGATTTCTCAGTTTTAGTTTTGTGTTCTGTACTTTACTGACCTAATTTATTCTTAGTTTTTGGGTGGAGTCTGTAGGGTTTTCTGTGGTGACAGTTTAACTTATTCCTTTCCAATATAGATGGCTTTTATTTCATTTACTTCTTTGATTGCTGTGGCTAGGATTTCCAGGACTATGTGGAATAAAAGTGGCAAGAGTGGATATCCTTGTCTTGTTCCTGATCTTACAGGAAAAATCTCAGTTTTTCACCATTATGTATGCTGTTTGCTGTGGGTTTTTCATATATGGCTTTTACTATGTTGAGATATGGTCCCTCTAAACTCAGTTTGTTGAGAGTTTTTATCATGAACAGATGTTGAATTCTATTAAGTGTTTTCTCTGCATCTTTTGAGATGATTATATGATTGTTATTCTTTGTTTTGTTAATGAGTATAGTGTTAATTGATTTGTGAATATTAAACAATCCCTACATCCCTGGAAAAAATCCCACTTGACTGTGGTGAATGATCCTTATAATGTATTGTTGAATGCAATTTATTAATACCTTGCTGAGAATTTTTGCATCTATGTTCATCATGAATAATTGACCTATAGTTTCCTTTTTTGTGGTGTCTTTGTCTTTTGTTTTCAGGGTAATGATGCCCCTATAGAATTTGGTTGCATGCTTTCCTTCCTCTTATATTTTTGGAATATTTTGAGGAGTATAGATAATGACTATTCTTTAGATGTCTGGTGGAATTCACCTGTGAAGTCATCTGATTCTGGATTTTTCTTTTTGGTAGATTTTTGACTACCAATTCAGTTTCATTACTAGAAATTTGTCTCTTCAGATTTTTTATGTCATCCTGATTCAGTTTTTTTAAGGTTGTATGATCCTAAAATTTTATCTGTTTCTTCTAGGTTGTCCACTTTGTTGGCATATAATTTTTCATTGCATTCTCTTGTTTGTATTATTGTGGTATCGGTTGTTATATCTTGTTTTTTATTTCTGATGTTTTTGTTGAGGATTTTTTGCATCTGTGTGCATCAGAGGTATTGGCCTGTGGTTCTCTCTCTCTCTCTTTTTTTTTTTTGCATGTTATTTTATCTGCCTTTGGTATCAGGGTAATACTAGCCTCATGGAATGAATTTGGAAGTTTTCTTTCCCCTTCTATTTTTTGAATATTTTGAGAGGAATACACATTAATTCTTCTTTAAATGTTTGGTAGAATTCATCTGTGAAGCCATCTGGCCCTGGACTTTTGTTCGTTGGGATTTTTGATTACTGACTGAATTTTATTGCTGGTAATTGGTTTAAAAATTTTTTTTAAATTATAAATTTATTTATTTATTTATTTGACACAGAGAGATCACAAGGAGGCAGAGAGAGTGGGAAAGCAGGCTCCCTTTTTAGTAGAGGGCCTGTCGTGGGGCTTGATCCCAGAACCCCGAGATCATGACCTGAGCCAAAGGTAGAGGCTTAACCCACTGAGCCACCTAGGCACCCGGTTTGTTTAAAATTTCTATTTCTTGATTCAGTTCTGGGAAGTTATATTTTTCTAGGAATTTATCCATTTCTTCTAGGTTGTTCAATTTGTTGGCATAAAATTTTTCATGATATTCTCTTGCAATCTTTTCTAGTTCTTTGGTTTTGGTTAATTTTCCTCTTTCATTTCTGATTTTGTATATTTGAATCTTCTTTCTCTGTCTCTCCCCCTGCCTGTCTCTCGATGAGTCTGGGTAGAGGTCTATCAGTTTCGTTTATCTTTTCAAAGAACCAGCTCCTGGTTTTGTTGATCTGTTCTATTGTTTTTTAGCTTCTGTATCATTTATCTTTGCTCTAATACTTACTATTGCCTTCCTTCTGATGGTTTGGGTCTTTGTTCTTTTTCTAGCTCCTTTATGTGTAAGTTTAGGTCATTTATTAGAGATTTTTCTTATTCCTTGAGGTAGGTCTATATTGCTATACATATGTCTTAGAACCACTTTTGGTGTACCCCACAGATTTTGGACCATTATATTTTCATTTGTTTCCATGTACTTTTTGATTGTTTTTCTTTTCTTGGTTGACCCATTGTGTAGTAGCATATTATTTAATTTCCATGTAATTTTGCTCTTTCCAGACTTTTTCTTGTGGTTGATTTCTAGTTTCATAGCATTGTGGTCAGAAAAGATGCATGGTATGACTTTCATCTTTTTGAATTTGTAGAAACTTGTTGTGGGTTTCTGGACATGTCTGCTGGTAACATCCTTGGGTAGGTGAGGCTTGCTGTCAGCGTCTATTTTTGGGTAAGGCCACTGCCAAGCTCTGGGGTTAGCATGGGGGCAGGGGATGCCACTAACTGAGAACATGTGGACTGCTGGATAAGCAAGGCTATGGGCTTGGCTTTGTGGTTTCCTAGGTTCTCTGGTCAGGCTTATAGATGTTCAGGGCTGGGTACTATTCTCAGTAGTGCATAGGGCTATGAATTAATATTACAGAATGGCAACTCTGGAAATGCAATTTTCCTTTTTCTTCAGGGTTTGTTTTGCTACCTGTTTGAGGTGTTAGTTGGATTAATGACATTTTGTAAAGTCTGTGTTCTTTGTCACATGTGACCCCTGTAGTCTTGTTACTATAGTGGTCAGCTAGTGAGTTGACAGAGCTCATTAGATGCCTTGTGCCCCTCTCCTTGAAAGTATCCTATTTTTAGCAGATGGGCTCTCTGTGTGTTTTGGAGAAAACTTTCAATTTTCAGCCAGGCAACATACAACTCTACCAGAACCTTCACTTTCTGCTTATAGAGAATCTGAAGGTCAAAGTTGAGAGTTTAGAGTCCATCAGATTTTTTTTAGAGCATTCACTGAGCTCTTTATGTGTGTTTAGCCATCTAGATTCCTATGTGCAAGTTTTCCAAAGTCCTTATTCTTTTTATTCCCAAGCTTTTCAGTTTGTCCGTTTACTTCAGATTTCCTCCCTTATCCAGGTGGTAGCAGCTAATGCATTTAAGTGTTTTTGAAAAACATCCCCAGCTAGTTGCCTCCAATTTGAGAGAGTACCCAGTAAGAAAAAATAAAGGCAAGCCTTAGAGCTCAGGAAGCCAAAACATAGGACTAAACAGTCAACCTCAGTTCTTTGATAATAAAGTCCATCTTTCTCCCTCTCCTATGAGGAACCTATACCTAGAATGTGGGCTGTTGTCTTCCAAGATGTCGCTGAGAAGGGAAGCCAGGAATAAGGCCAGGCTTTTAAAGGCTCTTTTCCTTTCCTGGTGGCTGTACATTGTAATTAGTTTCTAGTGTTCTGATGAAGTTGCTTCTGGAAGTTTTTGCCAGTTTATTTGCTGCTTTTGTGGAAAAACATGCTTTTGGAATTCCCTACTCCATACTGTTTCCATTGACATCACTGTGTACTTATTTTTAAATATGATTTATAAATTTATTAAAACCATCATTAACCACAAATGCAAAGGGACTGAGTATTGAAAGTAGCAAGAAGTATGGTGATGTTGAAGTGATATATACAAAGAATCAGAACTATTAATATTCCATGGCTCTCTTCAAATATCATTTTTACAGATAGTGTAGATTAGTGGCTTTAAGTGCAGTATACTTATGAATTAGGAACAACTGGACTAAAAAGAGCACTTTGAACCCTAAATAGTCTCTTAGTGGAGGAGATTCTAAGTTTGAGTGTGTGTGTGTGTGTGTGTGTGTGTGTGTGTTTGTGTGTAAAGATGAGGAGCTATGAAACTGTGTTATCAATAGATGTTATATTCTAGTGGTTGTCTAATTATGTTCATAAAGTTCTAGTGTTTTCTGCAACTTGGACTGACTTGAAGGGGGATTGACAAGGAGGGTCACAGATGGTGAGGTTCCAAGCTTTCCACTTCTTAGTCAACCACCACTAGAATTCTGTAGATTATATTAGGGTTCTATGAATTTTTCTGGAAGTTAGCTTTCATTGCTAAAAACTTGTAAAAATAACAAATAGACTGATATACAGGACTGCCTGATAAATATGCCTGGCTGTAAATACCAGAGGACTTTGGGCAAAAAGAATCTCTGAGCTGGAATGGAAATAGGGTTACACTGAATTAAAATTTTTTCCCAGTCTTTTTTTATTTTTTTAAAAAGATTTTATTTATTTATTTGACAGAGAAAGATCACAAGTAGATGGAGAGGCAGGCAGAGAGAGAGGGAAGCAGGCTCCCTGCTGAGCAGAGAGCCCGATGCTGGACTCGATCCCACGACCCTGAGATCATGACCCGAGCCAAAGGCAGCGGCTTAACCCACTGAACCACCCAGGTGCCCCAGTTTTTCCCAGTCTTAACCTGATTGCAAAATCCCTAGAGATGATGTCTATAGGCACCGTTATTTTCTTACTACCTTAGCTTCACACAAAGTAGGCACTTTGTAAATATCTATTATCTTAGCTGTGTAAGGAAATAAGGTTAGATAAGCCTGTGGGACCAGATAATAGTGGATTTTGAAGTCTGAAAAAAATACAAATAAATAAAATTACTGAGAACAAAATGTCCTCATACAAAGTTTAAGGAAAGGTAGGTGCTAAGAATTACAGCAGAAATAAGCATTAAGACAGAAAACTACTTATATTTTGGCCAATACATAGGCTTAAAAAAGCCCTCACTTTTAGGTATTTCATGTATTGGGGGGAAAGGGAGTTAAAAGGAGTAAACATAATTTTTCAAAGAGCTTCAGGTATGTAGAAAAGGCTTCGAGAGAAGGGGTAGATTCAAGGAGAGCCAAGAGATGGATGAGCAGCTTTCAAACTTCTACTTTGAAGTTTTCTGAAATAAGAACTTTAAAAAGGACAAGTCAAGTCTTTTGGCTTATGGCTACAGCCAAGTATGAAATTTAAAATCTTGATCTCTTATGATAAATGTGAGAACAGTGTTATCTTTAGGGAGAGGTATATGAAGGAGCCTTTTGGGGTACTAGAAATATTTTGATCTAGGTGTTGGGTTTCATGGATGTATTAATCTATAAGTCACATAATTTTTAGAAATTGTATATTTTTAAAATTATCTTTTTATGATGTTTGGGACTACTCTCTGGGATTTATGCTTACAAAATGAATACTCACAGTTATAGTCAAGGAGAAATGTTAAGACAGATTATAAGTAAATCATTTTAATATTTATACCATAAAGATCAAATCATATTTACATTTGCTTAATCAATGACTCATCACATCACCTTTTAGTCTTTTTGGTGACTACACTTAGGAAGGTGTCCTGTGGTCATAAATGATTCCATCTTACGCTTTCCTTTCTTATCTTCTCAAATGTCAAATGCAAGCTGCTACAGAGGGAAAAAAGCAGTTCCTTGGTATCTGCAGACAACACTATGCCCAAGACTTAACAAACTATACTACAGCAGAGAGGTCTCCCTGGAGTGAGTGGCCCTATTTTGTATCATGCCCACATCATTCAAAAGTTAGTACAAAAAACTCTTTCTTATGCTGAGAACACCCTGAAGTTTTCACCAGATAATTTCTGATTTCTTTGCTGAGCAATATTTTTTAACTTCATAAGAAAGAAAAGAAACCGTTTTCTCTTGTTAAAAAGACCATAATTGATAAAAGCTTATGAAGCATGATTCTTACCTAACCATAATTAATACATGGCAGAAAAAAATCTCTTGGGTTTAAAAATAGCTTTATTTAGCATACCAAAAACACAGAAACATAAGAAAAAACTTACCTAGTATAAACATAAAAATAGTTAAATACCATAATTTAATGTAAACCAAGTGTTTAAAAATGTGAATTATAATAAAATACATGCTATTTACACAGAACCAAGTTATTGTATCAGATCATCAATCTTGAAGTCATCATTAACAATGAATCAGACACAGCATTTGTATTTGTACTGGTCAATAAAAAAAAGAACTCCTTTAATTCACTTTAAACAGATATAATTCCAAGCAGAAAGCTAGAAAGTGCCAGTTCTAGGATTCCAGACACAGCCATGCATGTGGAGGCCTGGAAATCATTCCACTGGAAGACCATTAAGCCTATTCTCTCATTTACATGCAAACTGGTTGATTTAATTTAGTTACTGCTTAATAAAGGTACTAAATATATCTGCAAAAATAAACCTTTGTTAAAAATGACCAAAGGTGAATGTAATATCAATCATGTAAGAAAGGCAAAAGCATAAAAAATATATATTATTCCAGACAAGCCTCTTTAATTATAACAAATGTTAAGAAACTCAGTTTATAAAACCAGATGGGATAGCAAAAGGGTTTTGAAAAGTGTAAAACCTAGGTCAAAATCAAACAAAATGAATCTAAGAGAATATTTCTGGAAGAAAGTGGTATTTTTGTTTATCCTGTCATTATCCCATGAATGCTGCCATGAGATCTGTGGCTGGTGTCAGTCACCACTACAGAGCGGTGTGTTTTCTTTGACCAACAGGTGCAACAACTGTAGCTGTTGATTAGATTAAGCATTTGGCTTTTGCTTCAAGAACCAACATCCATTCTTCTATTGCAATGCAGGTATTTCTAAGAGGCAGCATTACATCCAATATCAGGACTTTAAAATGTAAAATAAAGTTGCAAGAATATATACATAGTAATAGAATAGCCTGCTCCTTTTTCTAATCCTGTAATTCTAACTTTTGATCTCCAGACCTCTTTATACTCTTTAAAATTTATTAGATACCTGGATGTCAAAGAGCGTTTGTTTATATAGTTTATATCCATCAATATTTGCCATATTAGAAAATAAAACTGAAAAATTTTAAGTATTCAAAAATTAAAGTTTATTACATGCTAACATAAATAACATTTTTAAGAAAATAGCTGTATTTCCTAAAACAGAAAAAAAATGTGTTGGAAATGGCACTGTTTTACATTTTCAACTGCTTTTTGAGACATGGAGTGAAAAGACAACTAATGCCTTTGTATTATGAAAATAGTTGTGATCTCACAGATGCCCTGAAAGGCTCTCAAGGATTCCCAGGGGTTCAAGGGTCAGCCACACTTTAAAACTGCTGGTTTCAATCTAAGGTCTAATGTTAATGACCCCCCCCCAAAAAAAAGCCCACACAAAAGGAAATTTAATTTTCCTTTAAAAATAAACCAAAATAGCCATACATGCACACAGAAGTCACTGGATCAAACACTTCCACTTTTAGCTGTAACTAGAAGCCCAAAGTCACCATGTGCTCACAGTAAAATTCAAAATAATATGGCCATTTCTACTGAGACTAGGGTCAAGATTTATTAATTTTTAGTTCATGAAAGCTACAAACCCCATTAACTAAACACCCATGTCTTAGTTCCCTTTCCAGCATCTGCTTAATCTTGTTTGCGCTAAGCTGGCTCTCGTCTCTTGAACTGGCACAGCATTGGTATAGACCAGAGAGTGACAGACGTTTAATAGCCCAGATACTCAGTTCAGAAGCATGTTAGCCATTAACGGAGCAGCCGCCTCTATGTCACACTATGTGAAAGCTCTGATAAATTTTAGGGAAGTGGAGAAAAGTCTCCTTTAAGCACAGTAAGAACAATGCTATGCCCTCACACATAGCTCTTCGCATCTTACAAATTACTTTCATACACACCATCTCATTAGATCCTCTTAAAGCCCCTGGAGATGGGCAGGACAAATGGCATCATCTGGTTCAGAGTTAAGGAATCAGGTGCAGATAGGAGTCTTTCCCAGGGTACCGTGGCCAGTACCTTTTTTACAGAACAGGATGAGAAGTCAGGGCATCTGACTCCTAGTTCAGGGTTTTCCCCCAGCATTCCTCCTTTTTGGGTTCCAGGGCAGGATTCGAGGGAGGGGCCTGTGGGGATGGAGATGGAGGCAACAGGATATGGCTGATGCTTCCAGACCTGCATTCCTTCTGCCTCAATTAACCGTGTTCTCCAACACTAAGGAGGCTTGGGAGTGGCACACACATTCCCCTGACCAATATAATGAATTTTCCATCAGTGCATACATAATGGCACTCTGTATGAAACAGCCCTTCTTTCTGAGCCAGTTTATGTTGGCAGTTCATTCACAGCCTGTTCCCTCTACTCCAAGGGAAAAGAAAAATCCTGCACTTAAAAAAAATGATGAAAATACAAAATGAAATAGCAACAGTAATGAGATCTGTGTGAAACTATAACAGATTTATTGTGCACCTGGCACAACAGAGACTTTGCAGTTTTCCTCCACCAACTGGAGAGATATATAAAATCACAGTTCTTAATTTAATGGAAAAATACCTCCTAATCATCTCATGGCAAAGACTTCAGTCTATAAAAAAACTAAGAAAATAATTTCAAGAATTTTAACTAAATTCTTAGGTTCTTACAGATTCTGTGGTGGTAGGAGAGAGAGTAGACAGAGTAAAAAGCAATAAAACAGCAAAAAGAAAATAATTATTGTCACAAATGAGCTAAGGAGAAATCTGTGTCTATTCTCTGTCAGTAATACATGTAACTGCTTCAGACACTATTCTGTTACCAGGAAATCCTCTCTACCAAGATGTTAATACAAATAGCACGAGACATTCAAAGACAGTAAGCAAAGACTGTTTAATTTGGGGGTGGAGGGTGGAGAGAGGCAGTCCACAACAAAATCCTTCCTCTAAAACTAGCCAAATGTCACTAATGGCCAATGATATTCTTGCTGTCCACTGTAAGTAAATTATTGTTTATTTTGCCTTCCTTCTCTCTCTCTGAGATGTTCCTAGAATCAAGATGGAATACATGCATTTTTTAAGGTATTTGAAGAAAAGGGGATGTTAACAAAAGCCAGTAAGAACTAAAGAACATGCCAAGTTCATCTTATTTTCAAAATTCAACAGCATGTGGCTGGCTATACACAAATTGTTGGTGTCTCCCCACCACCCCCAATTTGGGAGGAATATTCTCTTTATAGGTGATTTAGACAGAAGGTAATGACTTTTTAAGACACTTGTACATGTACTGGGCTGATGTGCCCACACACACATGTGTATAGACACGCATGTATGTCTCATCACATCACGTGAAGACCTCCACTAAGGTTTTTCCCTCTTCACACATTTCCATGAGAGAAAATGGACATGGATAATGATTTTATAGGAGGAAACACAACTAATGAAAATCAAATTAGAAAATGAGAAGTGGTATGCTGTCAGAGTCTGATAAAATAAGTCAATGCACATTTATGTAGTGGTAAAGTGCTAGAAAGTTCTTTCATTAGTATTTTAAAAATGATTATAGTAAAAAGAAGGTTGCAGTTTCATTTGATGGTGGTGACCACAGGCACCATAGCAATGGCACTGGCTGAGTTGGAATTAATGATGTCCTCATACTCTGGGGGTGGGTCTAAGTGAGGTTCTGTTTCACTCCTCCGGAGGTTCGCCTGGCCAGTGGCTTCCTCGTAGGTGGGTGGGGGATCACAGTTGGATAGACGAGTGGAGACGGAATCTGAGCGCCCAACTACATATTCCAGAAAGCCTGGTGACAATCCACTGCTATCAAACACTTCGTCTGGTGGGGGAGGCGGAGTGATGATATTAAGGTGCTGTGGGAAAGGAATGTGGCCTTCAGTTACTGTCTGTCTGCGAGTTTTGTTTCTGAGGAAGCATCTCCAAATTAGAAAAATGACCAGAAGGATAATAAAGAGGCCAAAGATTAATGGAAAGGTAAGGTAAAACTGAAACCAGTCACTTCCTCTGTTACTCTCTCCTTGTTGTGCTTTTGTGTAGGTGTTCCAGAATTCCTTCTGAAAATAAAAGACAAAATAAAAATCAGTATGATCAAAAGCTGGGAAATACCAAATGAACAGATGTCTGGGTTCTGTTAACATAACGAACCAAAACCCAAAACCAGATTTGTTGGTTTAAATGACTTACTGCTTATATTTTCCATGACAAGAAATTACAAATAAAGCATAATGTTCTCTCGGTATCCTTCCTAAAATGGTCAGTGAGAACCCAGAGTCTTTTTCAAGACTTGGAAGTTATTTATATTTTCAGCTATGACATTTTAGAAGGAAAAACAAAGCGTAAGAGATTTCCTGTTTCCCAATTAAACCAAATAGTATTCCCTTAAAATGTCAAATATCATTTTCCATGTCCAACTATGAAGTTTCTGATCCCTAATCCCCATCATCATTAATGGTATGTGCTATTTTAGGCTGTTGTAGGCTTTCAGTGGTCAAAAATTTACAGATGAATGCTTTGTTTTCTAATGGTTCTGTTTGAGGTCCCCTTCCCCCAGCCCTTACTCCTCAACTCCCTCTCCAGCCCTCAAAGTTTAGTACACAGATGTCCACTGACTGTTGTAATTACACATTGCCCCTAGTAGAAAGCTCAGGCAAGTGAAGAAATTGTTAGGTTATTTCCAAACACAGACTGTAATCCCCAAAGACATGTGACCTAATAGTTCAAATCTTTCATATCTGTATAGGGGGAAGTACTGAAAACATCAAAAGGTCACGTGATGCAGTTACTAGCTATGAGACCTGGACAAGTTACGCTTTTGAGTCTTAAGTTTCCTCACCTGAAAAATAGGATAATACTAATCTGTCCTTATATATGTTATTTCATATGATGCTTAGACAGCCTATAACACATCTAATTAAGTCCTTTCCATAGAAACACTCAAAGAGTAGTTATTATAATTTTTGTATATCGTAATCAAATTGCTGCCTCAAATTCACCAATTAACCTAGCCCATACCTTGGTGTAGAGACCACCCCCAATCCCAATGCTACTGACTCCTTTCAATGCTTAAACCTAATGAGTAAGTGCTTTTCTCACAATCCTATTTATGTGCAGGCACTACACATCACTGATAGTATATATCTGGCATCAAGGAGGGAACCAGGTCATTATCCAAATGGGCAAATAGAGGGAGTCGGACTAGACTGGGGATTGTCATGCCAGATGTCCCATGATAGCATGGAGTTAACATAAATCTGTGAATCTTGGTTATTAAAAGTGAGACTCTGAGCACTAAAGCTGGTTGTTTTATAGTCATATATTTTATTAGTCACACAGGTTTTTTTTTTTTCAAAGAAAGAATATTTAGCATTTACAACATACCAATTCCTAGTCACTATACTATTATCTATTCAGACTTAATTATTCATACATTGCATGAGTCATTGCTTATTACTTTTTGTTCTCTTCATCTTCCCTGATTTTGAAGTTGCTCTTCAGGCTTATTTTGCAGTTGAATAGTCCTTTTAGAAGAATTTTCTATAGATGAGGCACATGGGAAATAGTCCATAAAATTTTGCAGCTCTATGAATACCATTCCTTCACCCTGATTAGTAAATGTTATCATAATGATATTTCAGACTCTCAGGTCATAGCTATCTTTTTTTTCCCTAAGAAGTCTAGGTAATGTTCCATGGTACTACAGTTTCCAGTGTGCAGCTGAGAAATCCTATACTTGTTCATTGGACTTTATTATTTCTTATTTGAAAGATTTTATTTTTATCCTTGACTTCTTTTCACCAGGCTGAAGATTTTGGTTTTTGTTTTCTATCACTTTTATTTTTTATTCGATTATAATTGATAAGCAATATTATTATTAGGTGTGCAATAATTTGATATTTGTATACATTACAAAATGATCAGGTAGGTCTAGTTACCATCTTTTACCATACAAAGTTATTATAGTATTATTGACTATATTCCCTCTGCTGTACGCTACATCCCCATGACTTATTTTGTAATTTGAAGTTGTATGTTTTAATCCCCTTCACCTATTATATCCGCTCTCCCTCCCCTCTGGCAACCACCGGTTTGTTCTGTTTCCATGAGTCTGTTTCTGTTTAGTTTTTTCTTTCTTTGATTCCATATATAAGTGAAATTTTATGGTATTTGTCATTCTCTAACTTAGCATAATATCAAGGTCCACCCATGTTGTCACAAATGGCAAGATTTCATTCTTTTCTATGGTTAATAGTCCATTGTGTGTATGTGTGTGTGTTTGTGTATGTGTGTGTATCTTTATCCATTCATCTGTGGATGGACACTTAGGTTGCTTCCATATCTGGGCTATTACAAATAATGCTGTAATGAACACAGAGGTCCAAATATGTTTTTGAATTAGTATTCTCGTTTGCTTCAGATAAATCCCCAGAATTGGAACTATTGGATCATATGGTAGTTCTATTTGTAATTTTTTGAGAAAACTCTATATTGTTTTCCATAGTAGCTGCATCAATTTACATTCCCAACGACAGTGCACATGCTCACCAATACTTACCTTTTTGATACTAGCCATTCTGGCAGGTGTGAAGTGGTAAATCATTTGTAATGATTTGCATTTCCCTGATGCAGAATGTTGTTGAACATCTTTTCGTGTGTTTGTTGGCCATATATCTTCTTTAGAAAAACGTCTATCCCAGTGATTTGCCCATTTTTAAATTGGGTTGGTTTTTCTTTGCCATTACTTAGTTGTATGAGTTCTTCATATATGTTAGATATCAACCCCATATCAGATATATCATTTCCAAGTATCTTCTCCTATTTAGTAGGTTGCCTTTTTCTTTTGTTGGTGGTTTTCTTTGCTGTGGGAAAGCTTTCTAGCTTGATGTAATCCCCTTTGTTTATTTTGCTTTTGTTGCCCTTGCCAGAAGAGACAGATTCCTCCCCAACCAGGAAAAATTGCTTAGACTGACATAGAGCTTACTATCTATGTTTTCTTGTAGTTTTATAGTTTCAGGTCTTCCATTCCATTCTTTCTCTTTTTTTTTTCCTTTTCTCTTCCTTCCTTCCCTCCCATTCCTTCCTTCCTTCCTTTCCTTCCATGGTCTCCCATCCCACCCTTTACATCCCTTACTTCCTTTACTTCTTCATTAAGTAGGCTCCACACTTAGTGTGGATTCCAATACAGGGTCCAATCCCGTGACCCCGAGATCACGATCTGAGCCACCCAGGTGCCCCACACTGCATTCTTTAATCCATTTTGAGTTGATTTTTGCCTGTGATGTAAGAATGTGGTCCAGTTTCTTTCTTTTGCCTGTAGCTTGTCCAGTATTTATGACACTATTTATTGAAGAGACTTTTTGCCATTGTATGATCTTGCCTTCTTTGTCATAGTTTAGTTGACCATGTAAGCGTGGGTTTAATTTCTAGGCTGTTCTGTTCTATTGATCTCTGTGCCTGTCTTCATGCAAATACCATACTGTTCTGAGTACTATAGCTTTATAGTACAGTTATAAGAGATCGTGACTCGGGGCACCTGGGTGGCTCAGTTGGTTAAGCAACTGCCTTCGGCTCAGGTCATGGTCCCAGTGTCCTGGGATCAAGTCCCACATTGGGCTTCCAACTCCATGGGGAGTCTGCTTCACCCTCTGACCTCCCCTCTCATGCTCTCTCTCACTTTGTCTCTCTCTCTCTCTCTCTCTCTCAAAATAAATATTAAAAAAAAAAAGAGATCGTGACTCTCCAGCTTTGTTCTTCTTTCTTTTTTTTTTTTTTTGTTTTTTGTTTTGTTTTGTTTTGTTTTTTTTTGTTTTGTTTTGTTCTTCTTTCTTAAGATTAGCTTTGACTACTTGGGATATTTTGTGGTTCCATACAAATTTTGGGATTGGGGCGCCTGGGTGGCTCAATGGGTTAAGCCTCTGCCTTCGGCTCAGATCATGTCATGATCCTGGGGTCCTGGGATCGAGCCCCACATGGTGATCTCTGCTCCACAGGGAGCCTGCTTCCCCCTCTCTCTCTGCCTGCCTCTCTCCATACTTGTGATCTCTGTCGAGTGAACAGATAAAATCTTTTTAAAAAATTTGGGGGATTATTTGTCCTAGTTTTTTGAAAAATGCCACTGGCATTCTGCTGTGGGTAGTATGGACATTTTAACAGTATTCTTTCACTCCATGAGGATAGTATATCTTTTTATTTATTTGTGTTGTCTTCAATTTCTCCAGTGTTCTTAAGTTTTCAGAGTATATGTCTTTTATTTCCTTTTTAAATTTATTCTTAGGTATTTTTTTGATGCAATTGTAAATGGGATTGTTTTCTTTTTTTTTTTTAAGATTTTATTTATTTGACAGAGAGATGACAAGTAGGGAGAGAGGAGGAAACAGGCTCTCTTTCTGCTACTTTGTTAGAAGTATAGTGTGTAGAAATCCAACAGAGTTCTGTATATTAATTTTGTATCCTGCAACTTTACTGAATTCATTAATTCTAATAGTTTTTTGGTGGAGTCTTCAGGATTTTCTATATATTGTATCATGTCCACTGCAAATAGTGAAAGCTTTACTTCCTCCATCCTAATTTAGATACCTTTTATGTCTTGTCTAATTGGCATGGCTAGGAATTCCAATACCATATTGAATAAAAGTGTTGACAGTGGGCATCCTTGTCTTGTTCCTGATCAAGAGGAAAAGGTATCAGCTTTTCACCATTCAGTATAATGTTTCCTGTGGATTTGTCATATATGGCCTTTATTATGTTGAGGTATATTTCCTCTATACAAACTTTGTTGAGAGTTTTTAATCCTAAATGGATGTTGAATTTTCTCAAGTGTTTTTTTGTCTATTTTAATAATCATATTAACTTTTATCCTTCATTTTGCTAATATAATGCATCACACTGATTTGTGAATGATAAAGCATCCTTGAATGGAATGAATCCCACTTCTTGGGATTCATTCCATCCGTGCCTGGAATGAAACCCACTTGGTCACACTGTGTGATTTTAAGTGTATTGTTGAACTTAGTTTGCTCATTTTATTGAGGATTCTTGCATCTATGTTCATCAGAGATATTGGTGTGTAATTTTGTGGTTTTTTTTGTAGCGTCATTGTCTGATTTCGGTATTAGAGTATTGCTGGCCTTGTAAAATTAGTTTGGAAGTGTTCCTTCAAATTTTGGGGGAATACGTAAGAAGGGAAGGTATTAACTTTTTTTTTTTTTTAAATGTTTGCCGGAGTGGTACCTGGGTGGCTAAGTTGTTAAGTAGCTGCCTTCAGCTCAGGTCATGATCCCAGGCTCCTGCCCTGCATTGGGTTCCCTACTCAGCAGGAAGCCTGGTTCTCCCTCTCCCACTGCTTGTGTTCCCCCCCTCAAATAAATAAATAAAAATCTTTTTAAAAAAAGTTCGCTGGAATTCAGCTATGAAACCATCTGGATATGGAGTTTATTGGGAGTTTTTTCATTATTAATTCAATTTTGTTACTAAAGTCTCTTCAGATTTTATATTGTTTCTTGATTCAGTCTAGGAATATTATATGTTTCTAGGAATATATCCATTTCTTCTAGTTGTCTAATTTGTTGGCATATAATTGTTCATAGTATTCTCTTATCCCTTTTATATCTGAAGTATGGTTTATGGCTTCTCCTTTTTTTTTTTTTTAAATAAGTCTGGCTAAAGTTTATCAATTTTGTCTATCTTTTCAAAGAACCAGCTTTTAGTTTCATGGATCTAAGTCTTTTATTTCTGCTATGATCTTCATTATTTCCTTCTACAAACTTTGGGCTTAGATTAAGATTTTTCTTTGTTTTGGGGTTAGCCTGTATTGCTCTGAACTTCCCTCTTAGATCTGCTTTTGCTTTATCCCAAAGATTTTGAAACATTTTATATCCATTTATCTCATGGTATTATTTTTTCCTCTTTTATTTCTTCACTGATGCATTAGTTGTTCAATAGCATGTTAAGTCTCCATGTGTTGTTTGCGTGTTTTCCACTTTTCTTCTCATAACTGATTTCTGATGTATTGAGAAATGTTTTATGGCCCAACAGGTGACTAATCCTAAAGAATGTTCCATGTTTACTTGAATTATATATAGAACATTCCATCCCTAAACAGCATAATACATATCTATTAAGTCCATCTTGTCTAATATCTTATTTAAGGCCAGTGATTCCTTATTACTATCCATTGATGAAAGTGGTCTATTTATGTCCTTTATTATCATACTGCTATTTGCCCTTTTATTCCTGTTAAAATTTATGCACCCAACATTGAGGCACCTAAATGTATAAAGCAAATAATAATATGTTCTATCCTGTTGGATTGACCCTTAATAATTCTGTTATGCCCATGATCAGCAAGTTAGGATGCGATTGCAGAAATAGTGTCTGCCGGCACTTCCAGCCTCACATGAAACCCCTGCCGGTTCCTGCTGCTTCTGCAGTCACTTTACACTTAGTAAGCGGGGCTCCCTCACTATAGTCTGGATACTTTTCAATCTGTTACTTTGATGCTGATTATCAGGGTAAGTGGATTTAAGAGCAGAATCTCCATTTCCCATCGTTCTATGATTCTTCCGGTCTTAATCTCAATTGATTTTTAAAACCAGAGGTTTTGGAGGTTCGTCTCTCCAATGCCGGCCCTCAGGGTGGCACAACAGCTTCACTTCTCAAGGGAGTTCTGGCTGTGGGAGTCCTGCATCTGGGGTGGGTTCCCAGGCGAGGCCATGTCTCTGCCTCAGCTACCCTTCTTGATCCATCTCTTTTATTGTGACGGTGAAGTTCATCTAGTTCTCAGGTACTTTACAGCTCCATAGGGAATAATTTTCTTATAAACTTGTGGTATCTGTGTGAGGAAATAAGTTCTAGGTCTTTCTATGCTACCATCATGAATCCCCTCCCACACAGGCTTTGAGGCATAAAAAAGACCCAAAGTTAGTTATGTTCTACCATTGATCTAGATTTTCTAAAAGGTGCATTATTACTTTAATATTCTGTGACTCTAGATTTGCACATGTTATAATATTGCATGATCTCTTAATGGCTATATACAGATGAAAATATACAAGGTTCAATATCAAAATAAGCCAAATGTAGAAATAGCACACTCCTAAGAACTCAGCATTTATTTTAGGACAATACAAAAACCTTAAACTATCAAGTGATTCCTTTTTTCACAAATAAAAATTTAATCACAGGTCAAAACTAATCATATTTAGAAGAAAGTAGATGTGCTTCTAAAGGTGTACACTATTAAATTTTTGTGTAAAATTGTCACTTTAAGATAGCCAACTTTAAACTTCTAAAAAAATACAAATCTGCAAAAACATAAAGATATCGTCACTATGAACAAATGTTTAAATATGCTTTTCTCAACTCACATTGAATCCCTACACAAACTAGATTCTATTCTAATTTAATTATCATGTATTTATGGATATCTATCAAATATCTTTTCTTTAACTGCAAATGACAATTTCCCATTTCCTCCTAATCTCTCAAATCACATGTACTTGCTTTTTGTGGGTAATATTAAATGGGGCAGATGGTGATTTCAAATAATTATGTAATGCTAGCCTTAGACAAATACTATAAAAAGTGCCTTTTTAATACTGTCCTATCACTTTGCGATAAACAATAATGCACATAAAAATGACCCTTTTTTCATGGTTGGTTTGTATAATTAAATTTTTCTGGCTTAGTTGGCATCCTAGCAAATAATCTACAGACTAAAACAATCAGCTTTTATTTTGAAGTGTTGACAAAGCTTAGACAAAAATGAAAGTAAATCAGATTTTTGTTTTTGAGAGAAATTGAGCAAGCAGGGGGTGGGGCAGAGGGAGAGAGAGACTGTTAAGTAGGCTTCACATCCCACACAGAGCCTGACACAGGGCTCGATCTCACGACCCCGAGATGATGATCTGATCTGAAATAAAGAGTTGACACTTGGGTGCCTGGGTGGCTCAGTTGGTTGGGCAACTGCCTTCGGCTCATGTCATGATCCTGGAGTCCTGGGATCGAGTCCCACTTCGGGCTCCCAGCTCCATAGGGAGTCTGCTTCTCCCTCTGACCTTCTCCCCTCTCATGTTTGCTCTCTCTCTCTCTCTCTCTCTCAAATAAAGAGTTGACACTTAACCCACTGAACAGCCCAGATGCCCCTATAAAATCAGATTTCTACTTTATCTATAGTGACTCAATCCACACCCAATAGCAAAGGCAATTGTTATCCATACTTGAAGATGCGAAAATGAAGGCACAGAGAGGTTACCTAATAACAAACCAAAGGTGGGGTGCCTAGGTGGCTCAGTTAACTGCCCAACTCTTCATGAGATTCTCTCTCCCCCTGCTCATGTGTTCAAGCAATCAAATCTTTTAAAAAAATAATAAACTTTGGACTAGAACTTGAACAGGCCAGGCATTAGAACAAGCCAAAAAGCAGTTTGCCTTGATCTATAAGATATTTTGAACCTGTCTGGCCCTTTTCCTAGAAAATTTTAATTTTTTCATCATGTTAAATGTGTAGTCAAAAGCAAGTGGGCTCATTTTACGGATTAAAGTAACATCTGAATAAAAGGTAATTATTCCATTTATTTCTTTGGGAACTAGAGAATCACATGAAAATCTACATGAAATAAAGATGAATATTATAGGGACGCCTGGGTGGCGCAGTTGGTTAAACGACTGCCTCTGGCTCAGGGCGTGATCCTGGAGTCCCGGGATCGAGTCCCACATCAGGCTCCCAGCTCCATGGGGAGTCTGCTTCTCCCTCTGACCTTCTCCTCGCTCATGCTCTCTCTCACTGTCTCTCTCTCTCAAATAAATAAAATAAAATCTTAAAAAAAAAAATTAAAAAAAAAACAAAAAGATGAATATTATAAATGTTATTCAAATCAAAAAATCCAAGTTTGTATATCTCTAAGCTATTTAAATACTCCTTTATCTAACGGAAGGCAGCCAAAAGATACTCAGAAAGAGCTTATGATTTCAATACTTGGTAAAGTAGTGCTTTTAGAGGAAATGGAAATTTGTTTAATGAATAAAATATTCTTAAAGGGTCTCAGTAGTTTTAGATAAGGTTAAAATTATATAAATAATGAATGTAATCTGAAGCTGCCAGAGAGATCTGAACCATTTCAGAGGGAGGAGCCCCAAAGTAAATGTTTCACCACAGGTGGGTTTCAGAATAAAATTCAGTATGTACAAGATTCTATCAGGCCATGTGTGCTTTTCGGTTGAGAATTTTCTCACTTCCGTTTTTCAACAAACTGTATTCCAGTCACTCAGACTGTGACTCAAGACCTGAAGGACTCTATTCATAATTGGAAGGAACAGAGATAAACATGTCTTAATAATCTGATTAATCATCTGAAAGTGGGTGATGTTTTCAGTGGGTGTGTATTGCTGAAAAGGGCTGAGCAGTCGTTATACACAGCACTCATGTGGCTTCTTCCTTTTCTGAATAAGTCTAGGCAATACTTCGTTGTAATGCACATCGCTTTATTAAGTACTTCATAGATACTGTGTTTTTTTAAATTGATGGTTTGTGGCAACCATGCATGGAGCAAGTTTTCCAACATGATTGTGTCTCTTTTGCATTTCGGTAATTCTAGGAATATTTCAAACTTATATTTATTATGGTAATCACTGATCTTTGATATCACTATTGTAATTGTTTTGGGGTGCTACAGAATGTGTACAAAGAGACTGATTATACCATGGATATTTTCGGAACGCAATCTTTTAAGAGTTGAACTCAATCACAAGAGAAAATTTGGAAGGAACACAAGTACATGGAAGTTAAAGAACATCCTACTAAAGAATGAATGGGTTGACCAAGAAATTAAAGAACAACTAAAACAATACATGGAAGCAAATGAAAATGAAAACATGACAGTTCAGAACCTCTGGGAGGCATCAAAGGTGGCCCCAAGAGGGAAGTATATAGCAATACTGGCCTTTCTCAAGAAGTAAGAAAAGTCTCAAATATACAACTTAACCTTACACCTAAAGGGAGCTAGAAAAGGAACAACAAATAAAACCTAAATCCAGCAGGAGAAGAGAAATAATAAAAATTAGAGCCAAAATCAGTGATACAGAAATTAAAAAACAAACAAACAGCAGAACAGATTAATGAAACTAGAAGCTGATTCTCTGAAACAATTAACAAGATTGCTACACCTCTAGCCAGACTTACCAAAAAGAAAAGAGAAAGGACCCAAATAAACAAAATGATGAATGAAACAGAAGAGATCGCAACTGACACCAAAGAAGTACAATCATGGGAGAATATTATGAGCAATTATGTACCACTAAATTAGGCAATCTGGAAGAAATAGGTAAAATCCTAGAAACATATAAACTGCCAAAACTGAAACAGGCCGAAATTGAAAATCTGAACAGACCAATAACCAGCAAGGAAAACTGAAAATTTCCCAACAAACAAGAGTCCAGGGCCAGATGGCCTCTCAGCAGAGAAGACTTAATACCTATTCTTCTGAAGTTGTTTCAAAAAATAGAAATGGCAGGAAAACTTCCATACTCATTCTATAAGGCCAACATTACCTTGATCCTAAAACCAGACAAAGACCCCACCAAAAAGAATTATATACCAATATCCCTGATGAACATGGATGCAAAAATTCTCACCAAACTATTGGCTAAAAGGATCCAACAATACATTAAAAGCATTATTCACCATGACCAAGTGGGATTTAGTCCTGGGCTGCAAGGGCGGCTCAACATCTGCCAAACAATCAATGTAATACACCACATTAATGAAAGAAAGGAAAGAACCATGTGATCCTCTCAACAGATGCAGAAGAAGCAGTTGACAAAATACAGCATCCTTTCCTGATAAAAACCCTCAACAAAGTCGGGATAGAAGGAACATATCTCAATTTCATAACTCACCACTGTTGTTCAACATAGTACTAGAAGTCCTAGTCTCAGCATTCAGAAAACAAAAAGAAATAAAAGGCATCCAAATCAGCAAGAAAAAAGTCAAACTTTCACTCTTCACAAATGACATGATACTTCAGGAAGAAAACCCAAAAGACTCCACCCTAAAATTGCTAGAACTCATACAAGAATTTAGCAAAGTGGCAGGATATATAATCAATGCAAAGAATTCTCTTGCGTTTCTATAGACTAACAATGATGCAGAAGAAAGAGACATCAAGGAATTGATCCCACTTAAAATTGTACCCAAAACCTTAGGATGCCTAGGAATAAGCCTAACCAAAGAGGTAAAGGATCTGTGCTGTGAAAACTATAGAACACGTATGAAAGAAATTGACAAAGACATAAAGAGATGGAAAAACATCCCATGCTCCTGGATTGAAAGAAAAAAGTTTTGTTAAAATGTCTGTGCTACCCAAAGCCATCTATTCATTCAAAGCAATTCCTAGCAAAATACTATCAGTATTTTTCACAGAGCTGGAACAAACAATCCTAAAATTTGTATGGAACCAGAAAAGACCCCCAATAGCCAAAATAATGTTGAAAAAGAAAACCAAAACTGGAGGCATCACAATTCTGGACTTCAAGCTCTGTTACAAAGCTGTAATCATCAAAACAGTATGGTACTGGAAAAAAAGCAGATACCTAGATCAATGGAACAGACTAGAGAACCCAGGGGTGCCTGGGTGGCTCAGTGGGTTAAAGCCTCTGCCTTCGGCTCAGGTCATGATCCCAGGGTCCTGGGATCGAGCCCCACATCGGGTTCTATTTGAATCTTAAAAAAAAAAAAAAAAGGAATAGAGAACCTAGAAATGGACCCTGAACTCCATGGTCCACTAATCTTTGACAAAGCAGGAAAATATCCAAGGGGGAAAAAAAAGACAGTCTCTTCAATAAATGGTGCTGGGGGGACACCTGGGTGGCTCAGTTGGTTGAGCCCCTGCATTCGGCTCAGGTCATGATCCTGGGGTCCTGGGATCGAGTTCCCCATCGGGCTCCTTGCTCGGCGGGGAGCCTGCTTCTCTCGCTGCCTCTGCCTGCCTCTTTGCCTGCTTGTGTGTACACTCTCTCTCTGGCAAATAAATAAAATCTTTAAAAAAAAATAAGAAAAATAAATGGTGCTGGGAATATTGGACAGCCACATGCAAAAGAATGAATCTGGGGGCACCTGGGTGGCTCAGTGGGTTAAAGTCCCTGCATTCGGCTCAGGTCATGATCCCAGATCCTGGGATCGAGCCCCACATCGGGCTCTCTGCTCACCCGGGAGCCTGCTTCCTCCTCTTTCTCTGCCTGCCTATCTGCTTACTTGTGTTCTGTGTCTGTCAAATAAATAATCTTAAAAAAGAAAAAAGAATGAATCTGGACCACTTTCTTAAATCATACACAAAAATAAGCTCAAAAATTGATGAAAGACCTACGTGTGAGGCAGAAATCCATCAAAATCCTAGAGGAGAGCATGGAGGACATGGGGAGTTAGAGAGGAGAAGGGAGTTGGGGGAAATTGGAAGGGGAGGTGAACCATGAGAGACTATGGACTCTGAAAAACAATCTGAGGGTTTTGAAGGGGTGGGTGTGGGAGGTTGGGGTACCAGGTGATAGGTATTAGAGAGGGCACGGATTGCATGGAGCACTGGGTGTGGTGAAAAAAATAATGAATACTGTTATGCTGAAAATAAATAAAATTAAATTTAAAAAAATCCTAGAGGAGAACACAGGCAGCAACCTCTTTGACCTTGGCTGCAGCAACTTCTTGTTAGACAGGTCTCCAAAGGCAAGGGAAAGAAAAGCAAAAATTGGGACATCATCAAGAGAAAAAGCTTTTGCACAGCAAAGGAAACAGTGAACAAACTAAAAGGCAACCTACAGAATGGGAGAAGATATTTGCAAACATCTTATCAGATACAGGACTAGTATCCAAAATCTATAAAGAACTTATCAAATTCAGCACCCAGAAAACAAAACAAAAAAGTCCAGTCAAGAAATGGGCAGAAGACTCTGAAGACATACAAATGGTCCACAGTCACATGAAAAAAATTGCTCAAAATCATCCAGCATCAGGGAAATACAAGCGAAAACCACAATGAGCTACCACCTCACATCAGTTCAGAATGGCTAAAATTAACAACTCAGGAAATGACAGATGTTGGAGGGGAACCTTCTTACACTGTTAGTGGGAATGCAAACAGGTACAACTACTTTGGAAAGCAGTATGGACGTTCCTCAAAAAATTAGAGTTACCTATGACTCAGCAACTGCACTACTAGGTATTTATCCAGAGAATATAAACTTAATGAGTCAAAGGGGCACAGGCATCCCAATGTTTATAGCAGCAATGTTCACAGTAGCCAAACTACAGGAAAAGCCCAGAGGCCCATCAACAGATGAATGGATAAAAAGAGGTGATAAATGGATAAAATGGATAAAAAGAGGTGACACACACACACATACATGCAGTGGAGTATTAGCCATCAAAAAGAATGAAATCTTGCCATTTGCAATGACATGGATGAACTAGAGGGTATTACGCTAAGTGAAATAAGTCAGAGAAAGAAAAGAGTATTATGCCTCCATCAGAAAGGACGAATACCCAACTTTTGTAGCAACATGGACGGGACTGGAAGAGATTATGCTGAGTGAAATCAGTCAAGCAGAGAGAGTCAATTATCATATGGTTTCACTCATTTGTGGAGCATAACCAATAGCATGGAGGACAAGGGGCGTTAGAGAGGAGAAGGGAATTTGGGTAAATTGGAAGGGGAGATGAACCATGAGAGACTATGGACTCTGAAAAACAGTCTGAGGGGTTTGAAGTGGCGGGGGGGAAGGGAGGTTGGGGTACCAGGTGGTGGGTATTATGGAGGGCACGGCTTGCATGGAGCACTGGGTGTGGTGAAAAAATAATGAATACTGTTATGCTGAAAATAAATTAATTGGGAAAAAAAAAGTATCATATGATTCCTCCGTATGTGGAATTCAAGAAACGAAACAAATGAACATAAGGGAAAGGCTGGAAAAATAAAATGAGACAAAGTCAGACAAGCCAGAGAGACAAACCAGAAGAGACTCTTAACTATAGGAAACAAACTGAGGGCTGCTGGAGGGGAGGTGGGTTGGAGCATGGAGTAACTGGGTGCTGGGCATGAAGGTGGGCATGTGCTATAATAAGCACTGGGTGTTATATGCAACTGATGAATCACTAAACTCTACCACCGAAACTTCAAAAAGAAAAAGAAAACATTCTGGAAGGAATCCCCATTCTAGATGCCAGTAATAACGTCGGTGATTAATGGGAAGAGGTCAGAATATCCACATTGTTGGGAGTTTGGAAAAAGTCCAGCCTCGTGAATAACTCTGAGGAGTTCAAGACTTCAGTGGACGAAGTAACTGCAAATACGGTGGAAACAGCCAGAGAACCGAAATTAGGACTGGAACTTGAAGATGGGACTGGACTGCTGCAATCTCATGATGATGCTATGGATGAGCCAAAAAGTGGTTGCTCGAGATAGAATTACTGCTCAAGGGGCTAGGAAGATTGTTGAAATGACAAGGGATTTAGAATAGGACATAAACTTAGTTGCTAGAGCAGCACTAGGGTTTGAGAGGACGGACTCCAATTTTGAAAGTGGTTCTGTGGCTCACACACTATGAAACAGCACTACATACCACGGAGAGACTGTTTGTGAAAGGAAGAGTCCGTCGGTGGGCCACAACCACCCTCCTGATCAGTGACAGGCAATAACATCAGAACAAGACCCGCCACTAGCAAAAAGATTATGATTCATTAAAAGCTCAGATGATGGTTAGCATTTTTTAGCAATAATATATTTTTAAGTTAAGGTGCGTACATGATCTCTTTATACATAATGCTGTTTCACACTTAATAAGCTACAGTGTACTGTAAACATGGCTTTTATATGCACTGGGAAACTAAAAACTTCCTCTGACTAGCTCTACTGAAGTATTCAGTTTATTATGGTGGTCTGGAATTGAACCCACAATGTCTCTGCGGTATGAAAGGGAAAGACTATCAGAGAGGTGGGACAAAAATCACAATCCTGGGGTGCCTGGGTGGCTCAGAGGTTTAAAGCCTCTGCCTTCAGCTCAGGTCATGATCTCAGGGTCCTGGGATCAAGCCCCACATCGGGCTCTCTGCTCGGCGGCGAGCCTGCTTCCTCCTCTCTCCCTCTCTGCCTGCTTGTGATCTCTGTCTGTCAAATAAATAAATAAAATCTTTAAAAAAAACCCACAATCCTAACTCCAAAAGCTGCCTCAAGTGAGAACAAGTTGGGGCACTCCAGCAAGAGATGCTGTACCAAGGATGATTGATGTTCTACAGAAAACAGCTGGCATTACACAAATGTCACTTAACATCTTTCTGTTAATTCCTTCATCAATAGCATAGGAATATATGGATATAACTTCTCAGAAAAGATAGAACATTTATAAACTGTAAATTACATTAGGAAAAGTAAGGCATTATCTTGAAACGGCTACTAGTGTGCAAATTGTTGAGAAACAGTATTTCTGCTGAGTATGGTGTCAACTCAGTCTTTAAAGTAAATTTATTGGGGCCCCTGGGTGGCTCAGTGGGTTAAGCCTCTGCCTTCGGCTCAGGTCATAATCTCAGGGTCTTGGGATCGAGCCCTGCATCAGGATCCCTGCTCAGCAGGGAGTCTGCCTCCCCCATCTCCCTCTGCCTGCCTCTCTGCCTACTTGTAATCTCTGTCTGCCAAATAAATAAATAAAACCTTTAAAAAATAAATTTATTTGGGGCACCTGGGTGGCTCAGTGGGTTAAAGCCTCTGCTTTCGGCTCAGGGCATGGTCCCAGGGTCCTGGGATCGAGCCCCGCATCAGGCTCTCTGCTCAGCAGGGAGCCTGCTTCCCTAACTCTCTCTCTGCCTGCCTCTCTGCCTACTTGTGATCTATCTGTCAAATAAATAAATAAAATCTTAAAAAATTATTTATTTGAGAGACAGAGAGATTGAGAGAGAAAGCAGGAGCAGGGAGAGGGAGAAGCACACTCCTTTCACAGTAGGGACCCTCTGAAGGCAGAGACTTTAACCAACTGAGACACCCAGGTGCCCCAATTCAGTTTATTTTACTATGAGTTGAAAATGGTAGAGCTGAGGGAGAAAGAAGATGGTATAGTTTTGTTGTCTTTTTAAAATTAATTATGGGGACTATTATTTTGCAAGGTGGCAAACATAAAATAGACCCTCTTCAGTTTACTTGTAATTTTTTGTAAACTGTTATAACCACGAGACAGGATACTTGAGGAGTAAATGGATAGTCATCCTGGCATATGAGGCAACAGGAGCAATCTCAAGATCCAAAATACCCCTAATGCCCAGTATTAAAATTTGTTAAAAATTTATTCTTTCAGGGTTCTGGTTCAAGAGAGCAACTTAGCAAGATTTAGAACTCACCTCCTTCCACAGACACACTAAATCTATAGCTACATATGAAAAAAATTCCTATGAAAAACACCCAAAAACTAACAGCAACTTGTACGCATTGAGCAAATGAGGGAAAAAACCCACATGAAAGCACCATAAAACCCGACCTGTGGTGCTGTGATCCGTAACCAAGAGAAAGGGAACTCAAAACCATGAGCTGCTTTTCCCTGAGGAGTGAAAAGTTGGAACCCTATATCAGATACCCAATTTTTAACACATGCAACCTGAGATCTTCGAAAGCTAAAGGGACTTACATCCACAAGACCTATAAGGCTATGGAAAATTGAGAAAAGCTTCTGAAAGGGCTCATATGAATGGACTCCCCATTGAGTATAGATGCAGCCAACCGAAAAGCACTCAGACTTTCTTTGAAAATGACCTACTGAGGCACCTGGGTGGCTCAGTGGGTTAAAGTCTCTGCCTTTAGCTCGGGTCGTGATCTCAGGGTCCTGGGATCCAACCCTGTGTCGGGCGCTCTGCTCAGTGGGGAGCCTGCTCCTCCCCGACCCTGCGCCCCACCTGCCTCTCTGCCTACTTGCGATCTCTGTCAAATAAATAAATAAAATCTTTAAAAAAAATTTTAAAAAAATGAAATTGCCCTACTTGCTTAATCTTAATGCACTGGCAAGAAGGGCAGGAGATAGGCATCTAATTTAAGATGCATCTAGGGGCTTACTGAAATAACTCTCAGGATGGAGGATAGGAGACACCATCTTTGCATGCTCTCTCTGCCTTATTTCAACTCATCAGTATTACCTGGAAAGGACACTGTTTCTTTTTTAGGTGCTCTGACTTTGGTAGCTTCTGCCCAGGAGACACTTCTATATTGCCTGGCACTGGTGGCCAGCAGAACTTATACCTGTGGTCCCAAAGAGCTATGCCTGCATACTTTAAAAGCTGCTGTCTGTGGTTCTGCTTCCAGTGAGCTTTGGTCTTGATGCTGGCTGACATCCTGCCCTTAGGGATACTGGCATGTCTTGGCATATCCTCAACTACTAGGAGGCACTAAAAATAGGCTGCTTGGACAGTCACAAAGGTCTGAGAGGCATCAAAAGCTGGTGCAGGGGCCACTTCTTTAAGATCGGAAGAGGTGGCTGTTTCATCTCATGCATAGAAATCAGCATAGAGAGTGAAGCAAAAGAGAGAAACAGGAGTATGCTCCAAATGAAGTAACAAGGATAAAACCTCAGAACAAGACCTTCATAAAGCAGAGTTGAGTGCTGTACCTGATAAAGAAGAGCTCAAAGTAACAGTCATAGATGCTCACAGAGCTCAGGAGAGGACTGGATGAACAGTGAGGACTTTGACAAGAGGCAGAACATAGAAGACAGTGCCAAATAGAAGTCACAGAGTTAAAGAATGCAATAATTGAACTGAAAAATACATGAGAGAGGTTCAAGAGCAGACTAGAAAAAGCAGAAGAAGGGATCAGTGAGCTGAAATATAATGGAATTCACTCCATCAGAAAAACACAAATACAAAAATACGGTCTACTATCTACAGAGAATGTGATATATGAACATCATGGTTACCACAAATGAAAAAACCTGTAACAGATTTGCTTGGATTCCTTTTATATTTTTTTCTGTAACAGTAAAGAAAGCCATCAAAGCACAAGGGAAGAGAGGAAGAGAAAAAGAAAGAAGCAAAGAAGAACTCCAAAAATGACCAGAAAACAATTAGTAAGAATGCATTAAGTGTATATGTATCAGTAATTACTTTAAATATATTAAATGCTCCAATCAAAAGACATGAGATAGCTCAATGGATTAAGGAAAAAAAAAGACCTATCTATATGTTGCCTTTCAGAGACTCACTCCAGATATAAGCACACACACACAGTAGAAAGTATAGGAATGGGGAAAGGTATTCTATGACACATTAGACAAGATGGACTTAACAGGTATATACAGAACATTCCACTCAAAAGCAATAAAATACACATTCTTCTCAAGCACACGTGGAACATTCTCCAGGATCACATATTATGGCACAAAGCAAGTTTTTTTTTTTTTTTAAAGATTTTATTTATTTAGTTGAGAGAGAGAGAGACAGTGAGAGAGAGCACTAGCGAGGAGAAGGTCAGAGAGCGAAGCAGACTCCCCATGGAGCTGGGAGCCCGATGCGGGACTCGATCCCGGGACTCCAGGATCACGCCCTGAGCCGAAGGCAGTCGTCCAACCAACTGAGCCACCCAGGCGTCCCACAAAGCAAGTTTTTAATAAACTTAAGAAGACAAATCATATCACCCATCTTTTCCAACCACAATGGTAAGAAACTAGAAATCAATTAAAACTGACTAATTCACAAGCAGGTAGAGATTAAACATGTTCCTGAAAAACCAATGGGTCAAAGAAGAAAAGAAATTTTAAAATATCTCTAGACAGGGGCACCTGGATGGCTCAGTGGGTTAAGCCGCTGCCTTCGGCTCAGGTCATGATCTCAGGGTCCTGGGATCGAGCCCCACATCAGGCTCTCTGCTCAGCCGAGAACCTGCCTCTCTCTCTCTCTCTCTGCCTGCCTCTCTGCCTGCCAAATAAATAAATAAAATCTTAAAAAAAAATCTCTAGACAAATGAAAATGGAAACACAACATACCAAAAGTTATGGAATGCAGCAAAAGCAGTTCTAAGAGGAAAGTTCATAGTGATAAATGTGTACATTAAGAAGAAACAAGAAAAAAACCCTAAACAACCTAACCTTATACCTCAAAGAACTGGGAAAGGAAAACAAAGCCCAAAGTTAGTAGAAGGAAGGAAGTCTCAAAGACAAGACTGGAAATAAAAAAGACACTAAAGACAACAGAAAAGATAAATGAAACTTAGAGGTGGTTTTCTGAAAGGATTAAAAGAGAAGTTAAAATCAAATAAAACATAAATACAAAAGATCATAAAAGAGTACTATGAACAATTAAACATCAACAGATTGGACAGCCTAGAAGAAATGGATTATTTCCTAGAAATATACAAACTACCAAGACTGAATCATAAAGAAACAGAAAGTCTGAACAGACAAGTTATTAGGTAGGAGACCACATCAGTAACCAAAACCTCCCAACCAACAAAAATCCAGAACCAGATGGTTTCACTGGTGAACTGTACCAAACATTTAAAGAATGAATACAGATCCTTCTCAAACCACTCCAAGAAACAGAAGAGAACACTTCCAAACTCATTTTACAAGACTAGCATTATCCTCATACTAAAACCAAACAAGGACATCACATGAAAAGAAAATTCCAGGCCAATATCCCTGATAAGCATAGATGTAGCACATTGGGGAGGGTATGTGCTTTTGGGTAAATTGGAAGGGGAGGTGAACCATGAGAGACTATGGACTCTGAAAAACAATCTGAGGGGTTTGAAGTGGCGGGGGGGGTGGGAGGTTGGGGTACCAGGTGGTGGGTATTATAGAGGGCACCGCTTGCATGGAGCACTGGGTGTGGTGAAAAAATAATGAATACTGTTTTTCTGAAAATAAATTGGAAAAAAAAAAAGCATAGATGTAGCTCCCAAACACAGAAACAGCAAACAAGATTAAACTGTACATTAAATGGACCATATACCATAGATAAGTAGGTATTATTCCAGGGATGCAAGGATGGTTCAGCATCTGTAAATTAATCAGTATGATATACCACTTTAACAAACTGAAGCATAAAAATCTTATATCCCTGCATCTGCATCGCAAGAGATGCAGAGAGCATGGGGAAAAATTCAATGGCCATTTGTGATTAAAAACTCTCAACAAAGTAGGTTTAGAGGGAACTTACCTCAACTTAAATAAAGACCACATATAAAAAGCTCACAGCTAGCATCATACTCAATGTCAAAAAGCTGAGAGCTTTTCCTTTAAGATCAGGACAAAGATGACCATTCTCACCATTTTTACTCAAGGTAATTCTGGAAGTCCTAGGCAGAGCAATTAGGCAAGAAAAAGAAACGAAAAGCACCCAAAATGGAAAGGAAAAAGCAAAACTGTATTTGTAGATGACATATTATATATAGAAAATGCTAAAGACTGCCCAAAACCATTAGAACTAATGAACAAATTCAGTGTAGTTGCAGGATGCAAAATCAATGTACAAAAGTCTGTTGCATTTCTATACACTAATAACTATCAGAAAATAAGGAAACAATCCCATATTCAATTTCATCGAACCAAATACCTAGGAACAAATTTAACCAAGGAGATAACCTGTACTCTGAAACCTCTAAGATATTATAGTGTAAGCCCTGATAGTTTTTCCTTTCTATGATGCAAGCATCTGATTTAAGGTTTGATTGCAGGGGCATCCAATTTAAAAGATGGCTATCTTGAATAAATATATTGCCTGCTATACATTTAGATAAAGAGCTACCCCCACAACTCCTTTCCTCCTCCTTTGTTTTAGAGAACTTCGCTGATTTAGGTAACTGACCATTTGGATGGCTTGTTTTTCTCTACCTGTGTTTTAAATTCACAAATAAAGAGGGAACACACAAAATCCTAGCCCTGTATTCTCTCTCCTTCCACGACCTTGCTGTGTGCTTTCCGGAACCTGTAAGCAATAAATCTTGTTTGTTTCCAACTTTCTTGATGGTCTTGCTGAGGGCATCTTGGAATTGTAATAAAAACCACAAGGGCTGGTCCGGCCTCAATACCGGTTACTCATAGCCTGAGACCCGCACACAATTGAGGTAGTCAGCAGGACTGCGTGTTTGCCCTTGCAGTTAACTGAATGTCATTTAGCTGCAACTTGCTTAAAAAGCACCTAACTCAAGTGGGGAACCTCATCTGAGAAAAGAACACCGCTTCCTGGAGGTCTGCTGCTCCGCTCTGTGCTTTCACATGGTGTCTCTGTCATGTGCTGCCTGTGGTGTGGAACCCAAAATATCCCAGCTGCTCTGAGAATTCAATATTCTTCCCAGAACAGCCTGATGAAGATCAAATGGTCTAACCAGATGATCAGACCATTGATTATAAGGGCCTTAACTGACTACTGATATGCACAAGGGTCCTCTATGCCTCAAGTCCGAGAAGAACTAAGTCGGGTGGAGTGGTCTGCAAAGCCATTGCCACTGCCCAAGGAGAGGCTGTGGAATAAAGCAGGAAGAAAGGATTCCTGTAGTTGAAGAGGATAGGCAGCCTCTGTCTGTAACAGCTGAGTCAGTGGGTTGTGCCTAGATGGTACGTCCTAACCCAGAGAGGAAAGAGCCTTCCAACAGCAAACCAGTGGCCCAATGAAAAGGCAAATGTAATAGAGGCCTATGGTCTCTATGTTGCCATTTAACACAGTGTGTTGTTGCTCTTTGTCCTCTGACCTGATGAACTATCATGGGTCAATCCCTGGTTCAAAGTTGCTAAAAAAAAATAAATAAATAAATTTCCTGAACATCTATTGCCAGCACCCCCTAAGAACCTTGAGGAGGTGCACTAACTCCTTGGTAAGTGTAGAACCCCATGGAAGATTCCTGGAAATTGCTCAGTGCTGCAGCATACCAACATGCCCAAGGCTCTGGCACTACATTCCAGACGCCTATGGGCTTTTCCCAAAGACCTTGCATATATCAGGCTAGTAGAAGTGGACCCAATTCCTGGACAGGTTGATTGGGACACCCTGGAAAGCAATTGCCTATGAAGGGGGTGCACAGTAGCATCATCCAAAACTTACTGATTAACAACACATAAGATTGAGGTAATGGGAGAAAATGAAGTGGAAACAGATCAGAAGCTAACTGGAAGTCAAAACCTTTAAAAGATTTTATGCAGCAGGACTGCTAAGATAGAGGGAAGCTAACTGGCTCTCGCAGGTTGTTTTGTGTTTTGGAAGGGGCTATGGACTGTTATTCATGGTGGCCAAAATGGTCCAAATGGTCAGCATCTCTAAAGGGTTTAAAATCCACAATGTTCTTAAAGATCCATATGAGCTATATGCTTGTTTCCTCGGAGATATACCACAGATCGTAAGCCCTCTCAGCTTTCTCATGAACTGGGCAGAAGCAAGAAAAGTGATTCATAAGGGGTCCATGAAACCAAGGAAAAAGTAGACAGGGTTACCAAAGCCTCCAGTGAAGAGGAAAAGAGAAAAGAGAAGGCAAAGAAAGGCCCCAGAAGCCAGTTATTTGCATAAGGGGACTTCCTCTCCTCACATAGATAGTTTACTGCCTGGTGCTGTGCCCATCCTTCCCACAGTGATCACTGGGAAGGATCACAGTGAAGGCAAAATTAAGACAAAGTGTGTCTCCGGCTGTGCAAAATGGGCAAGATCCAATGGGCTTACCATTTCCCTGTGTTTAGTGACCCAAATGACTTCCTTCAATTGCAACCCTAAAGGTGACCTATTTGACCCCCAGTCCAGAGAATTTCTTTGACCAGACACTCCCCCTAATTATGGGTCTTCACTGCAACATTTTATTACAACTGCTAGAAGTTATCCAAATGGCACCAAAACTAATAGGAGGAAACTTACATTCTTTCTCTGTCCCTTGAAGATGTAAATTTTACATCTTTGAAATGTAAATACCCAAGAAGGTAAATAAGACACTGCCCTCAATCACCCAAGAATGGAGAAACAGTGGAGGAAAGAGGCCTTTTAAAATACAACCTGCTGGGGCGCCTGGGTGGCAAAGTGGGTTAAAGCCTCTGCCTTCGGCTCAGGTCATGATCCCAGGGTCCTGGGATGGAGCCCCACATTGGGCTCTCTGCTTGGCCGGAGGCCTGCTTCCTCCTCTCTCGCTGCCTGCCTCTCTGCCTACCTGTGATCTCTGTCTGTCAAATAAATAAATAAAATCTTAAAAAAAATAAATAATACAACCTGCTAGAGACACCTGGGTGGCTCAGTTGGTTAAGCGGCTGCCTTCGGCTCAGGTCATGATCCCAGGGTCCTGGGATCGAGTCCCACATCGGGCTCCTTGCTCAGCAGGGAGCCTGCTTCTCCCTCTGCCTCTGCTGCCACTCTGCCTGCCTGTGCTCACACACACACACACACACTCTCTCTCTCTGGCAAATAAATAAAATCTTTAAAAAAAAATACGACCTGCTATAAACACTCCTTTGCCCAAATCTAGTCCATACCTTCCAAAAGATTGCTTGTGAAGGAAAAATAAACATCTTCATAATTTTTTCCACAAATATGAGTAAAAAGCCTTAGCCACGGAAGCAGGTAGCTTTAACTTGGTCTGCCTGGAACATAATTTGAATTCAAATGTTATTATCAACTAGTGGAGTTTGCATTGTACCTGACTCATAGCTAACATTTTGAATGGAAGCTACAGGGTGGTCTGTGTTTCTGCCTATGTCTGTGGGTGAATGACACATATGTGACCTATTTTTCTTCTCTTGGATGGTACTGCCAAAATTACTTGGTAAAAAAGTTTGATTTAATCGACTCAGAAGAATAAGCACTTATCAAATTTAGTATTTATAAACTCTCCAGAATGTATAAACAAACCAAAATGCTTTATAAATTTATGTAATCTGGGATAATATTTGGTAAATTAAAGCTAGTTTATTTTGGCTTAACTAAAATAGAGATATTGTCAGAGTTGTCAGCATTGAATGTATCTTGTATTCTACCTGAGCTGGTAAGTCAAATAAGCTCACTCCATAGGTTTTGCAAACTTTGTCACGATGGCTGTTTTACTCTCTCATGAAATTTGCATAAGTAATCTGAATATGACTGTTAAAAATATGTTAAACATATAATTAGGATAAAAGCTTACAACAGTACTTTCCAATAACAATGTTTTATGGTATGCCTACTGAAAAATAATTACCCAATTATTTTTGGTAACCTGGAACTTTAGAGCTTTTCTCGGTTGTGATGGAAATTCATTGAATATATAGATCATTTCCAAATAAGATAAAATACTGAAACGTTAATTGCTAAACATAGATGTATCTGCTTTTGGCTCTCATTACCTAAAGATATTTGGACGTGCCCGCAGACATTTCTTGTGCCACATTTTGTACTGTTAGAAAGCACATGCTACCAAAAATAATGAAATCTACTCATAAATTTGCCAATCTACTCTAAATGTGGTATAGCAATTCACAATTTCTTACTTCTTAGTTTTTATTAGAAGTAAAGGGTTCTAAGAGTTAAGAATTATGGTACCTGTAATTAGATCTACTAAAAATAATATGAGAACATCTCAATGCAAGAAAAGTGTGATGTGTATTGGTTAAGAAAAGGTATAAAGTATGGGATTATGGGGGAAGTTGGTAGAATAGGAAGACCCTAGTAAGCTCACCTTGTCCCATAGATACAACTAGATAATACACATACCAGTGTAAATAACCCAGAAAATGACCCAAAGACTGGCAGAACAAACTCCACAAGTAAACGTAAAGAAAGGGCCACATCAAAGAGGGCAGGAAGGGTGGAGGTGTGGTAAGGAGCTAAGCAGCCAGCAAGTGGACCATAGGAGGGAGGGACCCCTAGGCACAGGGAAGGGTGAGGAACAAGGCTACTACACCAGGGAGGCCGTGCAGCAAAAATGAGTCTCTATTACATCTGACTCTAAAAACCAGAGGGACCAAATTTTGTAAGTTCATAACAATCAATGGGACCTAAAACCTAGAATTTTAAAAATCAATAATAGGCTTGGCTCTGAGAGAGCCTGGAAAGTGAGAGGAAGCTGAGTCCCCACATTTATGGAGACAGAACAAACAGCCCCTGAATTATAGCACAGAAGCACTAGTTTGAAAAACCCCTGAGTCATACCGGAGGGAGAGCTGTTTACTCATCTCAGAGCCTGTCTTGGAGGGGCAGGGATCCCTGAGGGACGTCTCCAAGAACAAAGCAGCTTGGCAGGCACCATTTCCCTCCCCTGCCCCCTGCAGGAAATAGCAAGGAGCTGACATCCACTACCTAACTTATACCAGCCCCCAACCCACAAATCCTCCCCTTTCAGATAGGTCCACTTCAGTCTAGAGTCTGCAAGGCCTTTCTCACAGAATACCTGGGGAATGTGAAGCTTGCTAAAATGACTGCCCAACTAACCCCTACCTCCCCACACATTGCAGATCTGCCTCTTCCAGAATGCTCCTGGCCAGAGACCATTTAAACCAGGGCTAGAAGCCTGGCAGCATGCAGGAAGCCCTGACAGGAGCCAATACCATGCCAAAGTTAACTCCTGCCCTAGGGAGAGGGAAAGATAACTACACAAACCAGTCAGACTGTGGACCCAGCAGTGGGCTAGGAGCAGACAGCTGGTCTGATTAAAGCTTACAATGAAAGCTTCTCAAGAGGACAATGCAGGGTAAGCACCCTGCAGTTTCGTGCTACTGCATCTCTGACAAATGCTTGGTCTGGCTCAACTCGAGCTCCAGGTGGCCCCGGACTGTTCCACTAAACCACAGGGACGGAACGCTGTCCACAACAGGCAAAGAAGGCCACTGCAGACAACCGGACTGAAGGAAAATGTGTCTTACAACAGCGGGGCACATGCTACACACACAGGGGGCACCCCTGAAGTGCCAGGTTCCAGTAAACAGGGGACAGGACACTGCAGGGCACTACAAGAGCTCTTCTTCATAAGGCCACTACTTTCAAGAGCAGGAGACATAGCTGACTTTCCTAACAAAAAGAGACCCAGAGTTAGACAAAATGAGGAAACATAGGTATATATCCCAAATAAAAGAACCAGACAAAGCCATAGAGATAAGTAACATGTCTGATCATTTAAAGTAATGATCATAAAGATACTACTTGATTCGAGAAAATAGTGGAGAAAACCAGTGAGATCCTTAACAAAGAGATACAAAAGAATCAGAAATGAAGAACATAATAAATAAAATTTAAAACACACTAGATGGAATAAACAGATTAGAAGAAGTGAAAGAACAAATCAGGAACCTGGAGGACAGAGTAATGGAAAGCAATCAAGCTCAGAAGTTCAGAAAAAAAACAAAAAAACTAGGCAAAACAAGAACAGACTTAGGGAACTCAGTGATTCCATCAAGGGTAATAACATTCACATTACAGAGATCCCAGAAAGAAAAGAGCGAAAAGGAGGCAGAAAATTTATTTGAAGAAAGAATAGCTGAAAACTTCAAAAATCAGAAAGGAAGCAGAAATTCAGAGGCAGGAAAAAACAGAGAGCCCCCAACAAAATCAACCCAAGGAGTCCACACCAAGACAAAGGAATCCAAGTATATCACTAAAGAAAGCCTACTAGTCATGAGAGAAGTGAGCACGGCAAGAATCGGACAGAGAAGAACTACAAAAACAACCATAAAACATGTAACAAAATGGCAATAAATACATACCTATCAGTAATTACTTTGAAGGTATATGAGCTAAATGCTCAAAGTAAAAGATGGGGTGATGAAATGGATAAAAAAAACCCCAAGATCCATCTATATACTGCCTATGGGACACTCATTTCAGATCTAGACACATGCAAACTGAAAGTGAAACGAAGAAGAAATATTTATCATGCAAATGGCTGTGAAGAGAAAGCTGGGTAGCAATTCTTATATTGGACAAAACAGACTTTAAAAAAGACCCTAACAAGAGACAAAGAAGAACACTATACACTCATTAAGGGAACAATCCAATAAGAAGATATAACAGTTTTAAATATTTATGCACCCAACATGGAAGCACCCAAATACATAAAACAGTTAAATATAAAGGAATAAACTGATAGTAATACAATAATAGTAGGGGACTATAACACCACTTATACCAATGGACAGATCATCCAAACAGAAAATCAACAAGGAAAAGAGTACCTCTGAATGACCCAGTGGACCAGATGTTTTTAACAGATATATTGAGAACATTTCATTCTAGAACAGCAGAATACATATTCTTTGCAAGTGCACATGGAACATTCTGCAGAATAGATCACATAATAGACCACAAAACAAGCCTCAACAAATCAGAAGGATCGGAGTCATACCACGCATCTCTTATGACCACAATGTTATGAGACTAGAAATCAACAAGAAAAAAATCTGGAAAGAGCACAAATACATAGAGGGTAAGTAACATGCTACTAAACAATGAAGGGCCAACTGTAAAGTCAAAGAGAAAATTAAAAAATACATGGAAACAAATGAAAATGAAAACCTAACAGTCCGAAATCTTTCAGATGCAGCAAAATCAGTTGTAAGAGGGAAGTTTATAGCAAGGGAGGCAAGAAGCATGAAAAATTTCAAAAATCCTAAGTTTACACCTAAAGGGGCAGGAAAAAAAAACAAGAAAAAGTAAAACCCAAAACCAGTATAAGGAAGGAAATGATAATGATTAGTACAGAAATGAATTATATAACTAAAACAAACAAATCAAAAACCCCCAACAGAACAGATCACTGAAACCAGGAGCTGGTTCTTAAAAAAAAATAAATAAAAATAAACAAAACTGACAAACCCTTAGTCAGACTCAACAAGAAAAAAGAGAAAGGACTCAAACAAAATCAGAAATGAAAGAGGTGAAATAACAGACACCACAGAAATACAAAGGGCTGTAACGAGAATGTTATGAAAAATAATATCCCATCAAATCAGACAAACTATAAGAAATAGATAAATTCCTACAAACATATAACCTACCAAGAATGAAGTAGGAAGAAATAGAAAATTTGAACAGACCAATTACCAGCAAGGACATTGGATCAGTAATCAAAAAACTCTCAACAAACAAAAGTCAAAATAGATGGCTTCATAAGCGAATTCTTAAAAAAAAAAAAAAAGATTTACTTATTTACTGGAGAGAGAAAAAGAAAGAGATTGTGGGTAGGAGGAAGAGCAGAGGGAGAGGGAGAGACTCTCCAGCAGACTCAGCAATGAGCACAGAGCCCCATGTGGGATCCCACAACCCTGAGATCATGACCTGAGCCAAAACCAAGAGTTGGATACTTAACAGACTGAGCCACCAAGGTGCCCTGCTTCACAAGTGAATTCTACCAAACATTTAAGGAAGAGTTAATACCTATTCTTCTTAAACCATTCCAAAAATTCAAAGAGGAAGGAAACTTACAAATTCTATGAGTCCAGTATTACTTTGATACCAAAACCAGATGAAGAGACCACAAAAAAGAACTATAGGCTAGTACCTCTGATGAACATAGATGCAAAAATCCTCAACAAAGTATTGGCAAACCGAAAACAACAATTGTATTTAAAAGATCATTCACCATGATCAAGTGGGATTTATTCCTGGGTTGCAAGGATGGTTCAGTATTTGCAAATCAATCAAAGTGATATATTACATCAATAAGAGAAAAGGATAAAAACTATATGATCATTTCAATAACTGAAGAAAAAGCTTTTGCCCAGGTACATTCATTCATGATAGAGACCTTCAACAAGGTAGGTTTAGAGGAAACATACCTCAACATAATAAAAGCCATTTTTGAAAAACCCACAACTAACATCACACTCAATGGTGAAAAACTGAGAGCTTTCCCCCTAAGATCAAGAACAAGACAGGGATGTCCTCTCTCACCACTTCTATTCTACAGTGTACTGGAAGTCCAAGCCACAGAAAGGAGACCAGAAAAATGGAATAAGACGCATCTAAATTGGTAAGGAAGAAGCAAAGTTTTCACCATCTGCAGATGACAAGATATGATATACAGAAAACACTGAAAACTCCACCAAAATACTACTGGACAGACAAATGAATTCAGTAAGATTGTAGGATACAAAATCAATGTACAGAAATCCACTGCATTTCTATACATTAATAATGAAACATCAGAAAGAAAAATTAAGAAAACAATCCCATTTATAATTGCACCAAAAATAATAAACAAGAGATAAACAAGGAAGTGAAAGACTTGTATTCTGAAAAATATAAAATATTTATGAAAGAAATTGAAGACCCAAATGGAAGAACATTCTGTGCTTATGGGTTAGAAGAAAAAAATATTGTTTAAATTTCCATTCTACCCAAAGCAATGTACAGATTTAATGTAATCCCTATCAAATTACCAACAGTATTTTTCATAAAACTAAAACAATCCTAAAATTTGTATGGAACTACAAAAGACCCCAAATAACCAAAACAATCTTGAAAAGGAAGAACAAAGTTGGAGGTATCGCAATTACAGAGTTGAAGTTATATTACTCAGCTGTAGTAATCTTAACTGGATGGTACCAGCATGACAACATACATATATCAGTGAATAGAGAGCCCAGTAATAAACCCATGATATTATGGTCAACTAATCTTTGACAAAGGACGCAAGAATATGCAATGGGAAGAAGTTCAACAAATGGTGCTGGGAAAACTGACCAATTTCTTTCACAATACACAAAAATGAACTCAAAATGGGTTAAGGACCTAAATGTGAGACCTGAAATCATAAAAATCCTATAAGAGGGCATAGGCTGTTATTTCCCTGACATGGGCCATAACATCTTTCTAGATATGTCTCCTGAGGCAAAAGCAATAAAAGCAAAAATAAACTATTGGGACTACGTCAAAATAAAAAGCTTTTGCACAGCAATGGAAGCAACCCGCAAAACTAAAAGACAACCCAGTGAATGGGAGAAGATACTCACAAATGACTTACTTGATAAAGGGGGAGTATCCAAAATGTAAAAAGAACTTACACAACATAACACCAAGAAACCAAATAATCCAGTTAAGACATGAACAGACATTTCTCCAAAGAAGACATCCTGATGGCCAGCAGACACATGAAAAGATGTACACCATCACTAGTTACCATGGAAATGCAAATCAAAACTACAACGAGATATTACCTCACACCTGTCAAAATGACTAAAATTACAAATACAAGAAACAAGTGCTGGAGAGGATGTACAGAAACAGGAATGCTTCTGCACTACTGGAAATGCAAACTATTGGAGCCACTGTAGAAAACAGTATGAAGGGTCTTCAAAAATTAAAAACAGAATTACATATGATCCAATAATTCCACTATTGGGTATTTAACCAAAGAAAACAAAAACACTAATTCAAAGAGACATGCATCCCTGTGTATTGGAGCATTATTTACAAGAGCCAGTATATGGAAAAAACCCAAGTGTTCACTGACAGATGAATGGATAAAGATGTAGCACATAAATAATAAGGTATTACTCAGGCATAAAAGAGAATGAAATTTTTGGGGCAGTGGCTTAGTCAGCTGAGCATCTGACTCATGATTTAGGCTCAGGTCCTGTTCTCAGGGTCCTGAAAGAAAGCCCCATGTCACGCTCCATACTCAGCAGGGAGTCTGCTTCTCTCCTTCTCCCTTTCCTTCTGCCCCTCCCCCCAGCTCATGTGTATGAGCACTTTCTCTTTCTCTCTCAAAAATAAATAAATAAACAAATCTTAAAATTAAAAAAACGAATGAAATCTTGCGATTTGCAACATGGATGGATCTAGAAGGTATAATGCTAAGTGAAATAAGTTAGGCAGAGAAAGACAAATACCATATGACTTCACTCATATTTGGAATTTAAGAAACAAAACAAATGAACAAAGGAAAAAAGAGACAAAAAACCAGACTCTCAGCTATAAAGAATAGATGGTTACCAGTGGAGAGGGGAAGGGGAGGATCGGCGGAATAAGTAAAGGGGGATTAAGAATATACTTATCAGGATGAACAGTGAGTAATGTATGGAATTGTTGAATCACTATATTGTATACCTAAAAATAACACTGTATGTTAAGTATACTGGAATTTAAAAAAAATTAAAAAGTGAGGGTGTGTGCACATATCCAACATCAATGGAAATTAGATAAGGTTTTCAAGTCTTTTTAAATATGTGCTCATTCAATGATAGCTGCTGAAGTTATAGTAAGTTTTTAGTGTGTTTCTTCCAGTATATTCGAAGGCTATAACTGGGTAAGTTGCTTAAGTCTGAGCACGGGTACTATTTTCCAGCCTCCCAGGTTATCCCAATGTGTTGCCACAGCTGAAAACCAGGGAGATAAAGCAGTGCTTCAAAACCATCAAGGTGCATATTCATCAGCTGGGGCCTTATGAAAATGGAGATTCTGATACTGTAGGTCTGGGGTGGGGCCTGGGATTTTGCATTTGTAACAGGCTCTCAGGTGACTGCTTGCCATAAAGCACACTTTGAGGAGCAAGGTGCTTACACTGGTTTGAAAGCCTGGAATACCTAAGTCCTACCCTAGAGAATGATGTAATTGGTCTGGGATGTAGCCTGATGGTAATTCTAATTTGTAACGAAGAGACTCTCCATGGCAACACGCATTATGATTTATCAGTTTTTATTATAATCTTATCAGTAGCTTTAATGTGATCCCCTTTGCCCACTGCCCAACCTTCCTCTTATGTCAAAGTCTTTAATCCATTTGGGTTGATTTTTGTCTCTGGTGTAATACAGAGTTTCTTTTTCATTCTAACACATATGGGTATCTAATTTTCCCAACACTATTTTTTGAGCAGACTATACATTCCCCATTGTGTATTTTGGCACCCTTGTTGAACATCATTTGAGCGTGTATCTGTGGGTTATATTTCTGGGCTCTTCATTTAGTTCTATTTGTCTGTCTTTATGCTGTACTAGCATAAATTGTTTTTGTTATACTGTTTTTGTTACTGTAAGTTTGTAGTATATTTTTAATTCAGAAAGTATGAGGCCTCCAGCTTTGTTCCTCTTTCTCAAGATTGTTTGGCTATTGTGGCCTTTCTTGGTTCTAAATGAATTTAAGAGGAATTACTACCATCCTTCTCACAGTCTTCCAAGAAACTGAAAAAGAGGGGACCCTTTCACACTCTTTTTATGAGGCCAGTATTATTCTGTTTGCAAAGCCAGAAAAAGACACTACAACAAAAGAAATCTACATGCCAATATTTGTGATGAATACAGATGCAACAAACCTCAACAAGTGGGATTTATCTTTAGGGCATGAGGAGAGTTGAGCACATGATAATCAATGTGACACAAAACATTGATGAAAATTAAAGAAACAAATACATATAAAGACAGATCATGTTCATGGAATTAGAAGACTTAATACTGTTAAAATACCTGTGTTACCCACAACAACCTACAGATTCAATGTTATCCCTATCAAAATCCCAAAGCCATTTTTTTATAGAAATAAAAGCATCTATCTTTGAGAGGAGTCTCAGATAATTTTAATGTGAATTCTACTAAATCTTCTTAGAACAAGACAACCTGTAATATGAAAACTATTCCAGAGCACATAAAAATGAAAAAAAAAAAATCTCAGTTTTACAGTGCCAGAATAAGCCTAAAACCAAAATAGGACAAAGATGGTACTCACACACCTGAAAAGAAAACTACATCTTTTTTTTTTTTTAAGATTTTATTTATTTATTTGACAGAGATCACAAGCAGGCAGAGAAGCAGGCAGAGAGAGAGGAGGAAGCAGGCTCCCTGCTGAGCAGAGAGCCCGATGCGGGCCTCGATCCCAGGACCCTGAGATCATGACCTGAGCCGAAGGCAGCGGCTTAACCCACTGAGCCACCCAGGCGCCCAGAAAACTACATCTTGAGGTAGGGAGATACAAAGTCCTGAATAGAAATATTGGCAAGAGTGATGTCAGCATCATGGTGTACTAAGACAGCTCTTTGTTTTTGCACTGCCCCACCCCAAACACCATTTGGCATCCATCCACAGACAGAAGTGTCTTTGTGAGAGCTATAGAATGATCCAGCTCCATATACCAGATGACTCAGAAGGAATCTCAACCACTTACGCATTGGGTAAAGGCATATAGACTTTGTTCCCAGCTATGGACCGTGCAGTGGCCTGTGAACTCATTCTAGTCCATCCTGGCTACAGTTCAGGAGCCCCTGGAAAACAATGATTTACTTACACAAGCATCCACAGATTGGAGAACCTTTATAGAAGGTTGGTCTGGGTAAGTTTCCAGAGAACTTCTGTACACCAATGGTACAAAATACAAATGTGGGACACACTGGAGGGAAGTACCCAATCTTCAGGTACATGACTGGGAATCGGGAAGAAGCTAGGAGAGCCAGCACATTAAGACTCTCAGAGGGTATTAAGAGGACACAGATTGACCAACTGTGTCTTACATTTCATCAAGAAGCCTGCCCATGAGTCGCTGGTAAAACCCACAGATGACCTCAACTGGCCCATGCGTCCGCCTAGCACTCAGAATGAATGCCTCCACCACACACTTCTGCCACACTGTGGTCAGCTCCCTGTGTGCGTGCTTCCCCCTTTGGTCTTCCAAAAGGTGGCACTATAGCTCAAATTTGTGGTCTCTGACTTGCAGATTCTGGTGGTTTTCTGTGCCTCCTCATTAGCACATCCATGTCAGCAGTGGCAAAAGTGAGCTTGGGCAAAGGGCTAGTTACCACAAACTTAAGCTGTAGTACCACTCTTCGGAAAACAAAAGTGAGAATGTCAACACCTGGCCTGGTGCATTGCAGGATGGAGAGAAGGCCTAAGAGAGAGCTCAAGAATTCTGCCACAAGAGGGAGTAAGAAGTGCAGAGCAGCTGTATGCATAGAAAGTCTGAGAAAGTCGGAGAACCACTATCAGGGCTAATAGCAAGTATTTCTCTCCTGAAGGCAGTTAGTAAAGATTGTAAAAGCTGCTACTTCAAAGGAGAACAGTGCAATGCAAAACTTCAAGGAACATGAAAAAAATCGAGGAAACATGACACAACCAAAGGATACAATAATCTTCTAGTAACCAATCCCAAAGACAAAGGAAAAAACTGTTTTAGATAAAAAAAAAAAAAGATTATGATAAAAGAGTCAAAAAATACCACTACAAATAGTCATCAAATCACAAAGGTACCCAGCAAGAGAGAAAACAAGGAACAAAGGATCTGCAAAACAAAATGGCAATAGTAACCTCTTACCTGTCAATAATTATTTTAAATTTGAAAGGATTAAAATCTCTAATCGAAAGACACAGAATGGCTGAAGAGACAAAACAAAACAATCAGAAAACAAAAACAAAACAACAAGGTCCAAAGATACGCTGCCCATAAGAGACTTATTTTAGGGGCTTCTAGCTGGCATAGTCAGAGGAATGTGCAAATTTTGACCTGAGGGTCATAAGTTCAAGCCCCACAATGGGTGTACAGATTACTTAAAAATAAAATTTTTTATTCTTTCATTTTTATTAATTTTTTAGAGTAGAGAGAGCATTTGCACAAGAGTGGGGAGGAAGAGGAGCAGAAAGAAAGGGAGAGAGAATCTTAAGAAGGCTCCATGCACAGAGCGGAGCTTGATGTGGGCTCAAGACTATGACCTGAGCCAAAATCAAGAGTTGGAAGCTTAACTGAATGAGCCACCCAGATGCCCCCAAAATAAAATCTTTTTTTTAAAGGTTTATTTTAGCTTTAAGGACACATGTAGAGAGTGAGTAAGTGGGGAAAAGACATTTCAAACAAAAGGTACCCAAAGGAAAGCAGAAGCAGCTATACTTCTATCACACGGAACAGACTTGAAGCTAAAAATGACCAACACACACACAAGGTCTTTATAAAAAGAGAAAGGGATCATAAATCCATAAAGAAGGTATATGTAAATATTTAGGCACCCAACAACAGAACACCTAAAGATATAAACCAAATACTACTAAAAGGAGAAATAAACAGTAATACAATAAGCTGGGAATTTTAAGTTTCCACTATCAAAAATGCATATAATATCCAGAAAAAAAAAAGGAATGTTGGACTTGAACTATACTTTAGACCACAGGGACCTAACAGAAACCTACAGAACATTCCATCCAACAACAAGAAAATACACATTCTTCTCAAGTGCACACAAAACACATCTCATGGGGACAGACCACGTGATAGGTCATATAACAATTTTTAGCAAATTTAAGACCCAAATCACACCAAGTTATCTTTTCCTTTCTCTCTCTCTTTTTTAAAATATTTATTTATTTCAGAGAAAGCGAGAGAGAGCATGAGCAGGAGGGGGAGAGGAAGAGAGAATCTCAAGCAGACTCTCTGTTGAGCAGAGAGCCCAACGTGGGGCTTGATCCCAGTGCTCTGAGATCATGGCCTGAGCAGAGACCAAGAGTCAGATGCTTAACCGACTGTGCCATCTAGGCACCTCATCAATGATCTTTTTTGAACACAACTGTATGAAGCTAGAAGTCAATAACAAAAGGGAAGCTGGGAAATTCACAAATATGTAGACATTAAAAAACAAACACACACATGCTCCTTGGTGTGCCTGGCTAACTCAGTATGTGGAGTGTGCAACACTTGATCTCAGGGTTTTAAGTTCGATTCCGATGTTGGGTGTAGAGATTAGTTAAAAATAAAAACTTAGGGGCACCTGGGTGGCTGAGTGGATTAAGCCTCTGCCTTCAGCTCAGGTCAGGATCTCAGGGTCCTGGGATCGAGTCCCACATCAGGATCTCTGCTCAGCAGGGAGCCTGCTTCCTCCTCTCTCTCTCTCTCTGCCTGCCTCTCTGCCTACTTGTTATCTCTGTCAAATAAATAAATAAAATCTTAAAAAAAAATAAAAACTTAAAAATAACAACAACAAAAGAACACATTCCTGAGCAACCAGTGGGTCAAAGGAGAATCAAAAGGGAATCAGAGTAATATCTAAAGGAAACACAACCTACCAAAAAGATGGGATGCAGGAAAAGCAGTTTTTAAAATTAAAAAAAAAATTTTTAATTAACATATAATGTATTATTTGCTTCAGGGGTAGGTCTGTGAATCATCAGTCTTACACAGTTCACAGCACTGACCACACCACATATCCTCCCCATTACCCATAGACCAGTCACCCTACCCCCCACCCCCCAGCAACCCTCATTTTGTTTCCTGAGATTAAGAGTCTCTTATGCTTTGTCTCCCTCCTGATCCCATCTTGTTCCATTTTTTCCCTCCCTACCCCTCATGATCATGCACCCTGCCTCTCAAATTCCTCATATCGGGGAGGTCATATGATAATTGTCTTTCTCTGACTGACTTATTTCACTTAGCAAAATACCCTCTAACTCCACCCACATTGTTGCAAGTGGCAAGATTTTGGTTGTTTTGTTTTTGTTTTTGTTTTTTTGATGGCTGCATAGTAAGGAAAAGCAGTTCTAAGAGACAAGTATATACTGATAAATGTCTACGTCTAAGAAAAAAAGATCAAAATAAAAAGCTCTTAAATAAACAACCTAACTTTACGTATCAAAGAACTAGAGAAAAGAACAAACTAAGCCCAGAGTTAGTACAAAGAAGTAAATAAAAAAAATTATAGGAGAAAAATGTGAAATAGAGATCAGAAAAAATTTTAAAAAGATCAAGAAAATTAACAGCTTGTTTTTGAAAGGATAAATAAAATCAAATGGTCAGAAGACCCCCTCTGGCATTCTTCAACCACCCCTATTTCTTAAAATTCCCCTGCCCATTCATTCATTCATTCATTCATCTATACTTTCAGTTCTCAAACCTCTGGGGAAAAATGCTCATCCCTTCTGTTAGGAGATCTTCGAGCAAGAACAACTCTGCCCACTGCATGGAGTCAGCGGCAACAGCTGCTATCCATGATGATGCTTACTCTGAGTCCCTGCTAATACTCCTAAGGTTGGCTTCAGTTGGGCACCTTCTGACAGAAGCACTTCCTATGGATTTAGGAAAGACTGGTCTCAAGTGTAGGAAATAGGTTTTGTTGCTGGAACATTACAGATGGATCTGAGATCACAAGACATTTTCCCACACTCAAATCAGTGCTTATAGATCACTATGAACTTTGCCCTCCGATAGTTACTTGGCAGGACACGTCCAAGATACTGCTATTATTCTGAAAGTTTAAAAAAAAATGGCAGGGGGCACCTGGGTGGCTCAGTGGGTTAAGCCTCTGCCTTTGGCTCAGGTCATGATCTCAGGGTTCTGGGATCGAGCTCTACATTGGGCTCTCTGCTCAGCAGGGAGCCTGCTCCCTCCTTTCTCTCTGCCTGCTTGTCTGCCTACTTGTGATCTCTGTTAAATAAAAAAAAATGGCAGAATATATGGAATGTTATTTATTTTGGAATGTTTTTAGAAGATTTTTTTTAAATTTATAAATGTGGATATTACATTACAGAATGTTCAGAAAATGAAATGAAAATTTAAAAAAAAATCAATAAACTTTGGCTAGGCTAAGGAAAAAAAGATTCAAACAAAATCAGAAACAGGAGACAATTACAACAGAAATACAAATGAACTTAAGAGACCGCTACAATTGCAGTTGACACTTAAACATGAATTTGAACTGCAAAAGCCCACTTATATGAGGACTTTCTACAGTACTTTAAGTGTATTTCCTCTTCCTTTTGATTTTCTTAGTAACATTTTATATTCTCTACTTTATTGTAAGAATATAGTATTATATGCATTTAACATAAAAAATATGTGTTAATTGGCTATTTATGTTATTGGTAAAGCTTCTGGTTAATAGTAGGCTATAGCAGTAAGGTTTCTGGGGAGTCAAAAGTTATACTCATGGGGGTGGTGGTGGGATTGGCGCACTTAACTCCCATTCAACTATATGCACCAACAAATTGGACAAACTAGGAAAAAAATGGATAATTTCGGAGAGACCTACAACCTACTGAAACAGAATCATGAAGAACTAGAAAATCTGAATAGACCAATTACTAGTAATGAGATTGAATCAGTAATCAGAAACCAAAAGTCCAGTACCAGTTTTACTGGTGGATTCTGCCAAACATTTAAAAAAGAATACTAATTCTTTTCAAATAATTCCAAAAGAATACGACAGAACACTTCAAATTCATTTTACAAGGCCAACAGTTTGATACTAAAGCCAGACAAGGACACCACAAGAAAATTACAAGCCAATCTCTCTGAAAAACAGAGATGCAAAACTCAACAAAATATTAGCAAACCAAATTAAACAAAACTTTAATAGGATTATATACCATTATCAAGGGGCATTTATTCCAGGGATGAAAAGATGGTTCAACACCCATAAATCAATCAACGTTATACACCATTTTAAGAAACTGAAGGAAAAAAATCATACAATCATTTCAATAGATGCAGAAAAAAGGATATGGCAAAATTCAACATCTATTTATGATTAAAAACTCTCAACAAATTTAGTATAAAAAGATACCTCAACAGGGATGCCTGGGTGGTTCAGTGGGTTAAGCTTCTGCCTTGGGCTCAGGTCATGATCTCAGGGTCCTGGGATGGAGCCCAGCATCCAACTCTCTACTCAGTGGGGAACCTGCTTCCCGCCCCCCCACCCCACCTCTCTGCCTGTCTCTATGCCTACTTGTGATCTCTGTCAAACGAATGGATAAAATCTTAAAAAAAAAAAAAAAGATTCCTCAACATAATAAAGGTCACAAAGGACAAGATGTAACATCCACAATGGTGAAAGTTTTTCCTCTAAGTGCAGGAATGGGACAAAGGTGCCCACTCTCACCGCTTACATTCATCATAGTACTGGAAGTCCTAGTCAGAGCATTCAGGCAAGAAAAAAATAAAAGGCATCCATATTAGAAAGGAAGAAGTTAAATTGTCTTTTCAGATTATATGCTTTTCTATCTATAAAGTCTTAAAGACTCTACTAAAAACCTGTCAGAAATAATGAATTCAGAAAAGTTATAGGTTACAAAATCAACACAGTTGCATTTCTACACACTAACAACAAGAAAAATAAAACAATCGCCTGGGTGGCTCAGTGGGTTGAGCCGCTGCCTTCGGCTCAGGTCATGATCTCGGGGTCCTGGGATCGAGTCCCGCGTCGGGCTCTCCGCTCAGCGGGAAGCCTGCTTCTTCCTCTCTCTGTCTGCCTCTCTGCCTACTTGTGATCTCTCTTTGTCAAATAAATAAATAAATAAATAAATAAAACCAATCCCATTTACATTAACATCAAAAACAATAAAATATTAGGGATAAATTTAACCAAGGAAGTGAAATATCTGTACACTGAAAACTTGAAGAATTTCATGAAAGAAATTAAAGATGACACAGATAAATAGAAAGATGTCCTGTGTTCATTGATCAGAACTGATGTGGTTAAATTGTCCATACTCCCCAAAGTCATCTATAGATTTACTGTAAACCCTATCAAAATTCCAATGGCATTTTTTACAGAAATAGAAAAACAATCCTAAAATTCCTATGGAGCAACAAAAGACCCTGAATATCCAAAGCAATCTTAAGAAAGAACATAGCTGGAGGGATTGTACTTCCTGAATTTGAACAATACTACTAATCCTTATAAATCAAAACAGTATGGTACTGGCATGAAAAAACACACATAGTCCAACAGAACATAATAAAAAGTCAGAAATAAACTTACACATAAATGATCAACTAATATTTGATAAGGAAGCAAGGAATGGGGAAAGGACAATGTCTTTGATAAACTGTGGTGGGAAAACTGAATAACCACATGCAGAAGAATGAAACTGGGCCCCTATCTTATACCAAAAACAAAAATTGACGCGAAAAGGATTAAAGACTTAAACCTAAGATCTGAAGCCGTAAAACCCCCAGAAGATAATACAGTAAAAAGGTTCTTTGATATTGGTCCTAGAAATGATTTTCTGGATATGACACCAAAGGCACAAGCAACAAAAGCAAAAAATAAATCAGTGGGACTATATTAATCTATAAAACTTCTGCACAGCAAAAGAAACGATCCGTAAAGCAAAAAGGCAAACTATGGAATAGAAGACAGTATCCAGGTGCCTAGGTGGTTCAGTGGGTTATGCCTCTGCCTTTGGCTCAGGTCATGATCCCAGGGTCATGGGATCGAGCCCCGAATCGGGCTCTCTGCTCAGCAGGGAGCCTGCTTACCCCTCTCTCTCTGCCTGCCTCTCTGCCTGCCTCTCTGCCTACTTGTGACCTCTCTCAAATAAATATGAACTTTGGGGGGGAGAAAGTATCTAGAAAGCATATATCTGATAAGGGATCAATATCCAAAATACAGAAAGAATTTATACAATGCAATTAAAAAATGGGCCGAGACCCTGAACAGACATTTTCCCAAAGAAGACATACAGATGGCTAACACGTATATGAAAAGGTACTCAATAGCACTAGTCATCAGGGAAATGCAAATCAAAGTCACAATGAGATATCACCTCATATGTGTTAGAATGGTCATCATTAAAAAGAAATACCAATTGTGGGCAAGGATGTGGAGAAAAGGACACCCCTGTGCACTGTTGGTGGGAGTATAAACTGATACTTGAAAAATTAAAAACAGAACTGCTACATGATCTAGCGATTTATTTTCTGGGTATTTATCCCAAAGAAGTGAAAACAGGATCTCAAAGAGATAACTATTTCCTAATGTTCACTGCAACATTATTCACAATAGGCCATGTACGGAAACAATGGAAGTGTTGGTCAGTGGATAGACAGATAAAGAAGATGTGATATATAAAACGGAATATTACTCTGCTATAAGAAAGAAAGAAATGCTGCCATTTGCAACAACTTAGATGAAACTTTAGGACGTTATGTGAAATAAGTCAGGAAAAGACAAATACTGTAATCTATCAATTATATAAGGAACTTTAAAAAGCCGAACTCTGAAACAGAGTAGAATGGTGGTTACCACAACCTGGAGGTTAAAGGAAATGGGGAAATATTGATCAAATGGTACAAACTCTGGAGAGCTAATGTATAGTATGGCCATTATAGTTAACAATATTATATCACTGAATATTGCTAAGAGAATAAACCTTAAATAATCTCACCACCAAAAAGAAATGGTAATATTATATGAAGTGATGGAGATTTTTGCTAAGGTTTTGATGGCATTCATTTCCCAACATATAAGTGTATCAAATCAACACAGTGTATACCTTCAAATTACACAATGTTACATCTCTAAATTATATCTCAAAGAACTACAGTAAAACAGCTCAACAGTAACCAAATAAGTTTCACTCTATGAATTAAAAAAATAATTCCACACAGGAAAATCTATTTTTTAAAAAGATTTTATTTAATTATTTGACAGAGATCACAAGTAGGCAGAGAGACAGGCAGAGAGGGAGGAGGAACAAGGTTCCCTGCTGAGCACAGAGCCCGATGTGAGGCTTGATCCCAGGACCCTGAGATCATATCCTGAGCCAAAGGCAGAGGCTTTAACCCACTGAACCACCCAGGCGCTCCAGACAGGAAAATCTATTAATGTAATTCAGAACATTAGTGGATTAAACAAGAAAGCATATAAGATAGTAGCATTTGGATTATACTTAAAAAAAATATTTCTTGATTATTGTCTACTCCCTCTGAACCACCCTTGTTTTCTCCTTCTGGAATTTCTACTGACTGGTTGCTATTGTATAGGGTCCTTTTATGACTATGAATTACTATTGTTATGAATTATTTCTTTCTTGGAGATTTGATCTACTTCATAGTATCAAGTATTTTGATGTTCAGCATCTTTATTAAATTTTTAACTCTTATACTGGTAGGGTCTTCTTTTTTTTACCAAACTTTTAGAAAGTGTACATAAAAACCGATAACTGGAGGTTTTGCATTGGCAGCATGCATGCCCGGCAGTGATGGCCACTTGAAATCACACCTGTTATCTCTACAGAGAGTCTGAAACACAGTTCCGGTAGTCACTGACTGACAAAGGTGAACCTGCCAAGCCCGTAATCCACTATGCCAGTTTCCAGGGCCCCCAAACTATTACTGAGAAACAACAAACATTAACATCTGTCTGACTTAATGAGCTAAAAAAGATTCAGATAAAGTTGACTCCTATTTATTTTAATCCCTACCCAACCCCATTTTTCACTTCTTTCCCAGAAGCAACTATTATAAACTCTAGACCATGTTTTTTCTATACTTTTGTCAAACACCCCCATCTACAGCGACTAGGGCTCCAAACCACCCATCTGACCCCATCCCACATACCTACACTGTTTATAAGGGGAAACAGAAGTTTCCTAATGACAATATGCATGTTCTGCACAGGGGTCCAAAGGTAATCACTCTCATATCATGGGGGAAGCCAGCCTAATATTCAGTTTCTCTTATCACTGTTGTCCATGGTGAGCTTGTCAAAGAGGTATCCTACCATGGCTTCTGGAATCCCTTTTTTGCTATCTAGAATCAACAAACATTAGTATTTACCTATTTTAACAAACTAAAAGTTTTCAGGTAAAGCTAAAGACCTCCTTAACTTTAATCCCTGCCCAACCCCATTTCCGTCACTCTTTCCCCAGATCAACCCCAATTATAATTTAAGCCATATTTTTATACTTTTACTATGCACAGGATCCCACATTCATCAGGGCCTTAGATCACCTATCCACCACAACACTGTTTATAAGGGTAAGATTAATTCTGTGTTTTCCGTGGGCCCATGAAATATCTTCTCCCTCTTATTTTCAGAGATCCTGAGCTGCATGTGGATGGGGTTGGGTGGGTGGAGAGATTCCTAAATACGTTTTAAAACTTAAAAGGTGAGAGTTATGCATACAATTCAACCAGAGACCTTTATTTAAGAACCAAATAACTTTATTTAAACCAGATTAACTTTATTCGTGGAAAAACTGGAAGAAAAGAACTGGAACCTTTTCCAGAAGCAATACTGCTGGGCATGGTGATCAGGGAAAGTCACCATGCGCCCTGGGGCTACGGGGAAACAGTCCCAACTCAGTTCTTTTTGTCGCTGTGGCCCAGGGTGAGCTTGTCAAACAGGTACTCTGCCAGGCCGTCTTCCGGAGCCCACATCTTGCGCAGGCTGGTGACATAGCCCCCCAGCTCTTTGATGGCCTCGACTTGCTCGTGCAGGTAGTGGCTCTCCAGGAAGTCGCACAGCTGGGCGTCGTTCTTGTCGGCGGCCAGCTGGTGCAGGTCGAGCAGGCTCTGGTTCACGCTCTTCTCCAGGTGCAGGGCGCACTCCATGGCCTTCAGGCCGCCCTCCCAGTCGTCGCGGTCCGGCCTCTTGATGTCGCGGAGGCGGAGGCGGCCCCCGCGCTGGTTCTGCAGCTCCATCAGCTTCTCGGCGTGCTGGGTCTCCTTGCGGGACTGGCGCAGGAAGAAGCGGGCGAAGTGCTTCAAGGCCACGTCGTCGCGGTCGAAGTAGAAGGCCATGGACAGGTACACGTAGGAGGCGTAGAGCTCCAGGCTGATCTGGCTGTTGATGGCGGCCTCGCAGTCGGGGTGGTAGTTCTGGCGCACTTGGGAGAGCTGCGGGGTGGCCATGGCTGGCGGCCCGGGCACCAGGGCGAAGGCGAAGGCGGCGCGGAAGCGAGGGCTGCGCGGCGGGCAGCGGCGGGGCCGAAGGCGGTGGTGGCCTCGGAGATTTCCCAGCTTGAGCGGCAAGGGAGGCCAGAGGCAGAAGCAGTGGCGGTTTGAGACTTCAGGGAAGTGTCCGTTGGGATGTTGGGCGAGCCCTGGGATCGGACCGGAAATGCGGTCCAGCGAAGGCACGGAGGTGGGGGGCGCGAGAGCTTCCAGTTTGGGTGGGGTTGTGTGTGGGTGGGGCCTAAGTGATGTGTTCCAGGTTCTGCTGGAGCTTAAGAGATGCAGGGCAACCCTGCACTGGGCACTTAGCATTTATTAAGTTTTTAATTATGCGATAATGTGCCTCTTTTCCAAGTACTTTTTTTGGTTCTCTAACTGATCCCCTCTATTACAGCCTCTTATTTAAATTCAAATATATACTTAGTCCAATTCAGTCTTATTCAATTCAAATTCATATTCTTTTTTAAAATTTCTAATTTTTATTAACATATATTCAAATTCATATTCTCAAAATTCTGGGTATGAATTTGAATTTTTGGTAAAATTCTCTTCTGTTTCCTGTTTTTTTTTTTAACCTCAGAAATTGTTCAGTTTGTTCATCATGACCTTCCCTTGCACTTTTCTCAAGTATTTTGCAAAACTTTGTCCATGCATACTTAGGAATAAAGGGCACATTTGATTAACCTGTGTAATTAGCATGTATCTGATCCACAGTTGTGATGTCCATTTCACTCACAGGCTTTTCCTTGGAACAGGAAAGCAAAGTATTATCAATAAGGGAGTGGTTTCCTCCTTGTCAGGTGTATTATTGGTCTTTTTGGCATTGACAATATTAGTCCAGGGATGGAAAGAATGGTACCGGATTTGCCTGTCCCAAATGGTGCTTTTCTCAAGCATTTTAAAATAGTAAAATTAAAATTCCAGCTAAGAGTAGGTACCAGCCACCAATTTTTCCATTTCAATCATATCTGAACTTGAATAAGTATATTGTGATGTGTCTTTATGGCCTAAAAATGGCCTAATAAGAATCTAGAGATAAGTTGTTTCATTGTAAAACCCCTGGCATAACCATCACTACTTAGATTAGGAGGGAACTGTGTTCAATGCAAAGCAAGGAAAGGGGAAGGAGGGGTGGAGAAGACACTGAATTAGGAGACCTGGGCCCTATTTTGGGCTGCACCAATCAGTATCTTGCTATGGGAAAAAGTAAATTGACTTCCTTGGGGCTATTATTTGACAAATGAAGAGCTTGACCTATTTGGTTTTCATGGACCCTATCAATTATAAATATTACTGGAGCCTATTCTATGAATCCTTCTTCAGCTGTGGAATGGAAGGAAAAACCAGCCTTTAGTCTATTCATGACAAGCAGTGATTGGTATCAAATATTAGCTTTGGGAATGGGACAATACCTTAATGTTCAAATAATAATGCTGTTTTAATTTATGGCATTAGTGCAAGTCTTTAAAGCATACACCTGAAGAAAAGGCATAGCCCTCTCTGCTCAGTTGGTTGTTTATGTACAGTGATAGAATAAATGGTCTGTTCCAGCTTGATAGTACCCAAGACCTAGGGCTAACAATATGGGGCTATTGCAAAATTCTAATCCCTTTGCCACTGATTTTATTGTATCTTGGAAGTAGCTAAACAAAATCTTATTTCTACAGTTACTGATATTCCACCTATGAGAGCCACTGTCAGCCTTGTCCTAGGGAGACTATGGCCTAACAGTGGGTGGAACAGTGAAAACCCCAAATATTAAAGGAATCAGCAACTATCTACTATAACAGAAAGTGATTTGGAGTGGTTGCTGCACCCAGATGGGAATCTCTGAGGGGGCATGAGTGGGGATTCGTTGCTGTATTTTATCAAGTATACCATGAACTGAAAGGCACGCTATTTTTTTATGTATTAAAAAAGAAAAAAAAAAACAAAGAAGAAAACGCTTTCAACTAATCTATGACATGTCTTTGATTGTAAGCTGCACTTCAATTTTTCAGAGATGTTAAAATGTGAATAAGTGATCAATCAATGAAATGTGGTTAATATTTTTTCATATGCTTGTCTGAATACGTTGATCAAAGTAGCTACTTTCAAAAATATATATAATTTTTAATACTTTTTGGTAACTTATTTGTGGCCCTATAGTCTACAGTATTATATACAGACAGAAAATATTAATAAGGAAGAAATTTGCATTTTGTCTTGGATATTCTGTCATTTTACATTTCAATCTCATCCTACAATGGGTGGTTTCTGACTTTTTTTCTTTTCCTATTGTGGAGGGAGAGGTTTAGTGATTAGGCCAAGGAATATAATTCCTTGGGAAACAGGTAAACCCCTGTTCTTTGAATTCCTGGCTAACCTCCTCCTGGCTGCTATGGGAGGCATGTGATATCATCTTTCAAGTGAAATAACAGATACATAACCATTTAACAAGCAAAATTGCTGATCTAGATTTCTACTCAAATCCCAATTTGAATGTGAAAGTTTTATTCTCATGATTGCAGCTCTCACTGTTACAAAATGTGAGCCATTTCTAACAAGCACAGTACCACTTATCAAGCAATTACCCATCCCAAAGCAGCAGCATAGCATGGTAGCAGACAAGGCCATTAGGATCACTGCTGCACATGCTAGGTTAGCATGTCACATTTCAGAGTCACAGTTACTGTTTAGACCCCAAGACTCTGAACTACTGAGGGGAGCTCTAAGAAAGCCAGCTGTTAGGATATATGTATGTAGAAACCACTGACATTGCAGTCCCCGAGTGGACATCTGCTTAAGCAGTAGAATGGCTGATGTTCCCCACTCCTGCCCCCTGTGCACATAGGAAGGGCAGGGTGGATATGAGGAAAGCAAGGTGGAGAACAGGGTCAGTGCTGGTAGAGAACTTTCCTAAAGATTAAAAAAAAAAAAGGTGTAAGGATTTTTCACCAGTTAGGAGGATACTGTGGAAAACTGAGCCATGGTGCAGCTACTCTGTCCCAGAGGGCTGTCTGCCAGCCAAAAGGCCCCAGCAACAAGGATATGAGGCATGCATACTAGGATAGAAGCCAGCTGGGGAAGCGGGTGGAAGAGGCCAACAAGAAGTCATAACTCCTATTCCTGGAACTATGTTGTACAGAGTTTTCTTTTAGGGACCCCTTGAAGAACACTGTGCACTTCCTACCCAATTTATAATTAGGTTCACCAAAGAATTAGTGACAGCCAAAAGGGGACAGAGCAATACCAGTTATGTTAGGAGACATCCGTCCTCTTTTTCCTTCCTTCCTCCCCAAAATACTTAAGGAGAGAGATGGGAAGGGGTAAGGGTTAAAGAGCAGATCATGCTCATCTCCTCACTCCAGATCTTAAGGTTAAGGTCTATCAGGAGCTGAAGAAGCAAAGGAGAAAAAAAGCATAAAGGAAATCCAACACTGAAGTTTTAAATGGAAGAGAATGGGTAGGAGTTTTCATGCCCAGAAGTGCCCAGAAAGGTAGGTGATCTACCTATCACTAAGGAATAGGAGTTGAGACTGTCAAACTAGAGTAGCTACACAAAGCAGGGTCTTTTTAGACACCTGACTCATCATTTATGTGACCTCAAACTCTGATGCAATATTGTCATGGGATCCTTGGATTGCCACCATATCCATTGAAAGAATATCTACTGGTAGATTCTAATAAGAATAATAATTCTAATAAGAAACAGTGATGAATTCTGAAATTTTCTATGTGTCTTTAGTATAATCCTAGGTAAACAGCATATTTAGAGGTTAAATAGTGCATCACTAACATTGTTGCCTACAATAACATGCAGTTACATTAAATCTATGATCCAAATGATTGTACAAGTGACAAAAAACTGGGGCCATTACTCCCACCAGTACCCAGTCTATGAGGGCAGATCTGAAAAAGAGTAACTCTGTAGTGGGAAGGGAAACCTGCTGAGGTAACTTCAGGTCAAGGTTAAAAGACTGCTGGCATGAGCAGGAGAGACCCACACTGGAACAAATCCACTGTTTTGGTAATACACAGTCTGAAACCCTCCAGATTAAGTTCTTACTGTAACCCGAAAAGAATAACTAGGACTTCAAAGGATTTCTAATCTAGAAAAGGGCCCAAATGCCAGAGAATAAAACACGACTAATTTAAAAATATCAACAATTTAATGAATAAAAACTTACTTTAATTGGTCATATAAGGTTTTTCAAAGGGTCCAAGATGGTGACATAGGAAGACTCTTAACTCACTCCTCCATGGACACACCAAATCTATACCTATGTATAAAGCAATTCTTCCTGAAGAACTGAGGATGGACTGAACAGCTTCTGCACAACAAAGGATAGAGGGACAACATATCAAAGAGCAGGACAGAAAAAGACCAGAACTCCCACCTCCTACACTGTGAACTACAGTGGGGAGGGATAGTACTGAGGGATCAGAAACAGATTTGTCTGCCCTGGGGCACAGAAAAGAAGGCACAGTTTAAACAAGCAACTACAATATAAAGGAACCAGTCTTAGAACTCTGCCAAACAGGAGGAAGCTTCCTGGCTGTTTGGGTTGAAAGGGTTGGTAAGCACCACTGTTTACATTCTCTCTCCACCTTGGCTGCACAGATGGGAGTAGTGTCTGGCTGCTCTTGCCAATGAGCTACCTTAGTAAGCCCTGAGCCCCTAGCCTGCATCAGCCCCAGCCTTCCCACTGAAGTGGCCCCAGCATCACATGTACCCGGACATTGCTAGACAATGTCCACTATAGCTCTAGTCATCTCACCAAGGCAACACAGGTATCAAGCATCCCAAGACAGACCAGCCTTGTACCCACTTTAGCTCCAGGGGACTCAGCAGGGTACCCCTTATGCAGAGTGCCCCAGGGACTTCCCAGACCACACCTGTTACAGCTCCAGCTGTATTGTCAGGTTGCCCCCTACCCAGAGAGCCCCAGGGCGCCCCCCGCCTGTGCCCACTTGAGTTCCAGCTGTCCAAGCAGGGTGGCCCCAGCCTGGAGTGCCCTGGGACTTCTAGCCCATGCCTGTTAAAACTCCAGCCAACCAGCCAAAGCTGCCAGGTGCACAAATTCTGAACAGGGGATGTCCCTACACAAGGCCATTCTTCAAGTTTATAGGTAGATAGTCTACCTAATTCATAGACACAAACACAGAAAGTCAAACAAATTGAGGAAACAGAGAAATATGCTTCAAATAAAAAAATGAGACAAAACCTTGTCTCATTGCTTATCAGGTAGATGAGCAATCTACCTGATAAAAATTTCAAAGTAATGTTCATAAAAATGTCTAGTTCACTAGACTAGAGAAGAGTGGATGAACTGAATGACTCAATGAGAACGTCAACAAAGAGACAGAAAATGCAAAATAGTATCAATCCATTGAAGGATATAGTAAAAGATATGCAAAACACATTAAAAGGAATCAACACAGATTAGAAGATGAAGAATAACAGAGAAGCAATATGGAAGATAGTGTAATGTTAAGCACCCTGCTGAACAGCAAAACAAACAAAAAAAGAATTCTAAAAAATGAGAACAGGCTAAGGGCTCTTTAGGACAATATCAAACATAGTAACATTTGCATGACAGAGATCCCAGAAGAAGAGAGAAAGGGGCAGAAAATTATGTGAAGAAGTAACAGTTGAAAACTTCCCTAACTTGGGGAAGGAAATGGACATCCAAGTCCTGGAAAAAAGAGAGCACCAAACAAGATGAACTCAAAGAGGTCTACACCAAGATATATAATAATTAAAACATCAAAGATTAAAGATAAATTGGGAGTCTTAAAAGCACCAAGACAGAAGCAACCAGTTATGTAATAGGGAAACCCTATAGGCTGTTAGCTGATTTTTCAGCAGAAACTTGACAGGCCAGAAGAGAATGGCATGATATATTCAAAGTGCTAAAAGGGGAAAAAAAACCCACAACCAAGAGCACTCTACCCAGCAAGGTTATCATTCAGAATTATGGGGAGAAAGAGTTTCCCAGACAAACAAGTTAAAGGAGTTCATCACCAATAAAATGGCCTTACAAGAAAGATTAAAGGGACTTTAAGCAGACAAAACCATAATTAGAAAAAAATTATGAAAGGAAAAAAATTTCACAAGTAAAAGCATACATGTGATAAAGGTAATAGATCAGTCACTTATAAAGCTAGTATGAAGGTTAATGACAAAAATAGCAAAAATCAATGATATCTAAAAAATAGTTAAGGGGAATCACAAAGTAAAGATATAAAATATGACAACATATATATAAAATGTGGAGGAAGAAGTAAAAATAAAGTTCTCTTATAATGTGCTCCAATTTAAGCAACAGTCAACATAATGTGGACTGCTATATACTTGGAATATATGAACCTTATGGTAACCACAAACCAAAAACCTATAATAGATACACAAAAATAAAAGGAAATGAATCTGACCTTAACACTAAATAAAGTCATCGATTACAAGACAGCAAGAGAATAAGAAATGAATAGAGAAGTAATACTAAAATAACTAGAAAAAATTGACAAACGGCAATAAGTATATATCTATGAATAATTACTTTAAATGTAAATGGTCTAAATGCCTCAATCAAAAGACACAGGGTAAATGAATGGATTTTTTAAAAAAGATTCATCCATATACTTCCTATAAGAGACTCACTTCAGGGGCAGCTGGGTGGCTCAGTTGGTTAAACACCCAATTCTTGAATTTGGTTCAGGTCATGATCTCAGGGTTATGAGATGGAGCCCTGTGTCAGGCTTCATGATGGGCATGGAGCCTGCTTAAGATTCTCTCTCTCCCTCTGCCCCTCTCTACCTGGGAACTCTCTGTAAAAAAGAGATTTACTTCAGATCTAAAGACACATAAAGAGTGATAATTCTCCATGCAAATGGAAGCAAAAAAGAAGCCAGAACACCAATACTTGTATTAGACAAAAGAGACTATAGCCAGAGACAAAGAAGGGCATTACACAAGGATAAGGGGATCAATCCAACAGGAGGATATAACAATTGTAAATATGTGTTCATCCAACATGGGAGCACCTAAGTACATTAAGCAAATATTAGCAGACATAAAGGGAAAAACTGAAAGTAATACAAAATTAATAGTAGAGGATTTTAACCCACTTACATCAATGCACAGATGATCCAGACAGAAAAGTAAGAAGGAAGTAGTGACTCTGAATGACACACTAAAGATATATACAGAACATTCCATCCAAAAACATCAGAATATACAGTCTTTTCAAGTTCACAGGGAAAATTCTCCAAGACAGATCATAGGTTAGGCCACAGAACAAGTCTCAATAAATTTAATAAGATGAAATCATCTCAAGCATCTTTTTTGACCATAACAGTATGAAACTAGAAAGCATATACAAGAAGAAAACTGGAAAAAACACAAACATGTGGAGACTAAACAAAATGCTGCTAAACAACCCCGGGGTCAATGATTTAATCAAAAAGGAAATAAAAGGGGCGCCTGGGTGGTTCAGTGGGTTAAGCCTCTGCCTTCAGCTCGGGTGGTGGTCTTGGGGTTCTGTGATTGAGCCCTGCATTGGGCTCTCTGCTCAACAGGGGGCCTGCTTACCCCTCTGTCTGCTTGTGATCTCACTCTGTCAAATGAATAAATAAAATCTTTTAAAAAAGGAATAAAAAATTACATGGAGATTAATGAAAATAAAAACACAATAGTCCCCTCGGGGCACCTGGGTAGCTCAGTTGGTTAGGTGTCCAACTCTTGATTTCAGCTCAGGTCATGATCTTGGGGTCATGAGACTGAGTCCCTCATTGAGGTCTGCGCTCAGTGTGGAATCCACTTGATATTCTTTCTCCCTCTGCCCCTCCTCTCTCTTTCAAATACATAAGTAAATAAAATCTTCAAAAAAAAAACCCACACAGAGGTCCAAAATATTTGGGACACAATGAAAGCATTTCTAAGAGTAAAGTTTATAGCGATAGAGGCCTACCTCAAGAAATAAGGAAAATCTCTAACAATCTAAACTTACATTTAAAGGAAACAGAAAAAGAACAAAGCCCAAAGTTAGTGGAATAAAGGAAATAATAAAAATCAGAGTGGAAGTACATGACAGAGACTAAAAAAAAGAAAAAGAAAGGATCAATGAAACTAAGAGCTGGTTCTTTGAAAAAAAGAAACAAAAATGATAAATGTTCAGCCAGATTTACCAAGGGGGGGGGGGAAGGGCACAAATAAAATCAGAAACGGAGAAGTAACAACTGACAGCACAGAAATACAATGATTATAACAGATTGCTATGAAAAATGTATGCCAGTGAAGTGAACATAAAATGGATAAATATCTAGAAATATACAATCTTCCAAAACTGACTCAGAACGAAAAAATCTGAACAGACTGATTACTAGTGTGGAAATTGACTTTTGTAGTCAAAACACTTCCAACAACAAAAGTCCAGATGGCTTCACAGGTGAATTTTAGCAAACATTTAAAATGGAGTCAATCCTTATTCTCCTCAAGCTATTCCAAAAATTGAAGAGGAATTAACACTTCCAATTCATTCTAGGAGGCCAGCATTACTCTGATATGAAATCAAGACAAAGACAGTAAAAAACAAAACAAAAAAAAACTACAGGCCAATATCCCTGATGAACATAGATACAATGATCCTCAACAAAACATTAGCAAACTGAATTCAACAGGGCATTAAAAGGATCATTCACCATCATCAAGTAGGATTTATTCTGGGGTTGTAAGGATGGTTCAGTGTTTGCAAATCAACTGGTATGATATACCATATGGCTCAGTCGGTTAAGTATCTGCCTTTGGCTCAGGTCACTGATCCCAGAGTCCTGGGATTGAGTTCAGTGGGGAATCTGCTCTTCCCTCTCCCTCCGCACCTCCCCCTACTCACATGTGCACACACACACACGTGTTTTCTCTCTTTCAAATAAATAAAATTTTTACATCACAATAGATGCAGAAAAAGCATTTGACAAAACCCAACACCATTCCTGATAAAAACTCTCAACAAAGTGGGTTTAGAGGGAACACACCTCAACATAATAAAGGCCATATGTGACAGACCACGGCTAAAAGCATATTCGGTGGTGAAAAATTGAGACTTTTCCTCTAAGACCAGGAACAAGATGAGGATTTTCAAAATATGCACAAACATACTTTGGTCCTGCATAACTTACTATCTTATTCTCAAGAGATCCCAAAAGAAGTGAGGATACCTGCAGGAGCCCCAGGAAACGACTCTCATGTGGTTGAAGGGAAATTTCACATCTGGCTCCCCCAGAGGGTCTTGGGATAGGTCTAGAGAACGTGTGGGAAGATGTGGATGAAAATGCAAAGTACAGCTGGGAGATGGTGGCAGCAATGCTCCACGTCTGCCCCTACACGTCTATGCCCAAACTCAACTCCTACCTCCTTTCCTTCCCGGAGTCCCTCATCCCTCAAAGGGCAAAGCTGTGAGTAAGTGGCTCTAATGCCATCAGAGGCTTAGTGAAATAGGAGCTTCCTTAACAATGCCAAAGAATCTGAAACACCTCAGACATGGAACACTTCTTATAATTGTTGTCTCCACACAAAGGTGTCTACATGCTACCTCTTGCCACGGGCTCTAAATTCAGAAATGTCCAGTGTAGCTTTTGTTAACAACATCTAGGAGTAAGGGGCTCTGCAGAGTTCTTCAGTTATTCTTTCAGCAATTTTCATATAAGACCAATTTAAATTGCAACACATTGGAATGATAGGTATTATCTAAAATGCAATCACTGGCCTAGATCTAAAACCCTTGGATATTACTGACTCAGTTTCTAAGATGCAACCACAGCATGGGGGTAGAGTGGAGCATGGAGGACACAGGGAATGGGATAAAGACTTGGCATGATGCACCTAGTCAGAGGACACCCCAGTCATCCACAACCCTGAAAATACCACACACTGCAAAGCTATCTGAGTACTCCAGCTATGTGGTTTTAGTTGAACAATGTGCTTTACCATCTTATAAAATGTGATCTGCTGACCATGTGCATTAGAATACCTAAGACTGCTCTTTAAAGCAGGTTTCCTCGCCCCATGGAGACCTGTGGACCCTGAACTATGAATTTTAAAACTAAGCTTTTTTATTTTGCAGTAATTTTATATTACAGCAAAGCTGCAAAGATAGTACAGAGCATTTTCCTATACTCCTCAGCCAGGATCCCCAAACATAAGCATCCTACACTGGGATAGTACATTTCTTAGAAATAATGAACCAGGTCACCTGGGTGGCTCAGCTGGGTGAGTGACTGCCTTTGGCTCAGGTCATGATCCCGGACTTCCAGGATCGAGTCCCGCACCAGGCTCCCAGCTCCCTGGGGAGTCTGCTTCTCCCTCTGAACTTCTCTCTCATGCTCTCTCTCTCACTCATTATCTCTCAAATAAATAAATAAAATAAAATAAAAAAGAAATAGTGAACCAGTACCCATCCGTTAGTATTAACAATAGATTTGGATTTCACTAGTTTTTCCATTAAAGACCTTTTGACCCATATTTCATTTAATCATTTAGTTAGTTTCCTCTGGTCTGCGACAGTTTCTCAGTCTTCTTTTTTATGATCTTGTTTTGAGGAGCCAGGTATTTTGTAGAATGTCTCTCAATTTGGAAGTCTTTGGTAATTCTCTCATGATCCCACTGGGATTATGTGGGGGAAAATACCACAGAAGTGAATTCCTTCTCATCACATGCTATAGATGACTTATCACTGATGGTGTGAACCTTGATCACATGGTCAAGGTAGTGTTTGCCAGGTTTCTCCACGGTCAAGTTATTTCCCAGCACTTCCCATACTCTGTTATTTGGGAGCAGATCATTAAGTCCAAACCACACACAAGAAAAGCAGAGAATTGAGCTCTGCCTCCTTGAAAGGGGAGTATCTCATATATAATTTGGAATCCTTGTGTACTGTATATTTTTTGCAGCTATTTATTTTTTCATTCATTCATATCATTGTGGACACATATGTATTTACTGTATGCTTTGGGTTATAATTATATATAATTTTGGGGTTATAATTATAATTTATAATTTATAAATAGCATTGTTCTATATGCTAATGTGATAATATGCTAATTATAATTTATAATTTATAATTACACTGTATTACTTGCTCTTTGACTCAAATTGTTCCAGCTTTGACTACCGAGACTTCCTTCATACTGGCTCCTATGTCCCTGGGACATGCTCCCATTCGTTGTTTTTAGCACTTCCTTACTTTCTAATACTACAGTATACTCTAGTTCATCCTGTATTCTCCCTGCCCCAGCCCTAGAATTGGCCATTTCCCTAAACAGTCATGGTTCCTTTTACTTGGAATAGTATTGGAAACCCAGATCTGGATGCTAAGTGGAACTATGCAGTACTGACAAGTAGCCAATCTGAGTCTTATGCAATCTAATAAAGTTTGAGGACAACCGTTTTTGAAAAAGTCAAGCACAAATAAACCAGAATTAATACGTGAAGAAAAGTCCTCAAATAGTTGTTTTAAAGAATTATATTTTATGTTAGATCAAAATTTAAAATTCTAGCATGTAAAGTACTTTGATGGGCCAATAGAGAGGAAAACAGGAGATAATGGAAGAGATCAAATAATGATTCTGAAATAAAGTGACTGTAATGCAGGACCTTAAAAACTAGAACAGAATTTATTTATTGAGAGCATCCTCTGTGCCAAGCACTAAGCTAAGTGCACAGCCTCAAACCTAATGGTGTAGGTATAATTTCCACTTTTTAAAAGACACAGAAATCAATGCCTTTCTAGAAAGGTAAAATGTTTGCATAAAGCACTAGAGTCAGTAGGTGGCAGAGTTGAGACACCAAATCAGGTCCACGTACTCTCAAGGCAGAGGACTGTGGCATAGAATTCTGGTAAGTACCGCGAATGTGAGATTCTGTGTGTATGTTCGCTGTCTCTGTCATATCTCAAATGCCACGATGGAGGGTCAGCTTATTCACTGTTTTATGTCCCATGTCTTTTCTAGAGCAGGTACTCAGCAGACAAATCTGATTAAATCTGACCAAATTTCTACATGGTGAGAATGAGAATGAGAACCATGAACTACATTTTCTTCCACTATATGTTATAATTAGACTTGTGTTCCAATTACATAAAAAATTACCAAAAAAAAATCCCACCATATCCTACTGAAAGCATACTTCTAAATTAACACAGTTCAGATTTGGGGGTGATGAAAATTTGTATGAATACATATTCGTACATATGTACAAATGACATTTTTTTTTTAAAGATTTTATTTATTTATTTGACAGAGAGAGATCACAAGTAGGCAGAGAGGCAGGCAGAGAGAGAGAGGAGGAAGCAGGCTCCCTGCCGAGCAGAGAGCCCGATGCGGGACTCGATCCCAGGACCCTGAGATCATGACCTGAGCCGAAGGCAGCGGCTTAACCCACTGAGCCACCCAGGCGCCCAAATGAGAAATAAATTTTAGTAAACAAAAAGATAGTTAATAAGTAGTCTAAGTGCAAAATGCAAATCCCAAAAGTCAATCATTTTCTGCACTGCCAGAATTCATCAGTCATGAACTTCAAAGATGAAACTGTGTTCATTACTTCTTAACACAGAGCAGATCCTTCTTAACATGTAACAAACACTATTCTGAAGCAGATCAAGGACCAGAATGCTACTTCTACTGTATTTATTAAACCAAAAAACTTTAGGCACATCTTATTGTGAATGGTATGGCTTTCATGGCATAAACTAACTCAGAGGGCAAGCTATAAACCATAAAGGAAAGGAACCTAATACCAGTATAATAATAAAAAAGCTTTTAAAATTAAGCCCACATCTATCAGTTAATTTGTAAGTGTTAAGTCACTACTTCCTATGAAATAAACATACCTCATAATATGCCAATCCAGTCGTTCATTCTTCATTCATACATCAAATATTTAATTAATTCCTATTATATTGCCAGCACTGTTCTATATACTAAGGACCACAGCTATGACTAAAACAGACAAGAAATGCTGCTGTCGTAGAGCTAATAGTTCTCATGAGAGAGCAACAATAAATAAAATCAACTGTCAGATGGTGAGAAGTGCCGGAAGAAAAACAATTCGGAGAAGGGGCAAGAGGTTACAATTTAAGGTAGGATGCGTTCTTGCTGAGAAAGTGAACTTGATCTGAGAGTGGTGGGGGAGCTCAGACACACCTATCTGGGAGAGAAAAGCACAAGTGCCAAAGTCATGCACTTTGAGTACACCGGCAGGACGAGCGCTGTGCATTTCCAAGGAGCCACAAGAAAGCCACAGCGAAGTGAGGGAGGGGCGGAGTGTCAGAGGAGATGTAATGCGCAGCCACAGCGAAGGTGTGGAGGAGAGGGCCGGGGACTGCCAGTACAGTGCCTTGGGGCTGCGCACTCGGACGTTAACTGAGGAAGACGGACCATTTCAGAGAAGACACTTTAAAGGATCACTCTGGCCTGCTGTTTTTAGGGCGCCAAGAAATCACACAGATAAGGGACGGTGGCTTGGAATGTAAAGTGGTAACAGGTAGAGAGAAGTGAAAGGTGGCTAGATTCTGAATACATTTTCGTGTTAGAATCAACACTATCAGCAGAAGGGCTGTGCCTGTGAAACAAAGAATCAGGGATGACAACAAGGTTTGGGGGCTTAGCAAAGAGATGGACAGACAGAGTTACCATTCACTGAAACCAGGAGGGCTGTGGCAGAAGCAGATTTAGGGGGAAGGAACATGAATTTTTTTATGCTGACTTTAAGAAATGTATTCAAATCCTGGAGGAGATGCTGAGTAAGCAGTGAGTCACACAGTTCTGCAGTCCAGGGTGGCCCTCCACGATATAAATTTGGATCGTTAGCCTTCCAAACCATGGCACTGGGAAACCTCACCAGGGGAGCTGAGTACAGGCAGAGCAGTTTCAAGATACGAGGTAGTTGTTGGAGCGGGATGAGGGGTGAAGGGAGTTCTTTTTAAGGGTGTGTAGACTAATGAGAATGAAGCTACAGAGAAGAAAGGTGATGCTGGAGAGGACGGAGAACTGCTTGAGCAACTGCTGAAGGAGTTTCTTCTCTTTGCTTCAAAGACTGCTGAAATGCAGCATCCTGTCTCTGTGGGCAGGAAGATACAGAGAAGCACTAAGATGCATAAGGGCAACGAAAAATCACTGAAACAAAGAGGGATTTTTTTTTAGAAGTTTTGTTTTGTTTTTTTAAAGATTTCATTTATTTGACAGAGATCACAAGTAGGCAGAGAGGCAGGCGGAGAGAGAGAAGGAAGCAGGCTCCCCGCCAGGCAGAGAGCCCGATGTGGGGCTCGATCCCAGGACCCTGAGCCGAAGGCAGAGGCTTTAACCCACTGAGCCACCCGGGTGCCCCGGGATTTTTTTTTTTTTTTTTTTTTTTTAAGAAATGGTCTTTGGACAACTCTATAGCCACGTGAAAAAAATCATATCCATAATTCACACTACACTCAAGAATAAACTAGTCAGTGAATCAGAGATCTAAATGTAAAAACTCAAGTATATAAGAAGAAACTGAGTGAATTCCTCTCTAACTATGGTGTAGAAGGCTTTTCCACTATGAACAAAAATCCACATTCGATAAAATGTGTTTAATTTATGGCTACAATAAAAAAGGAAAGAACACTTGCAGGGAAACCTGGGTGGCTCATTCAGTAGAGTATCTAACTCTTGATCCCAGGGTTGAAATTTCAAACCCCATATTGTGTGTGGAGCCCACCTAAAAAAAAAAATTGCATTTAAAAAAAGCCATAAGCAGGGATGCCTGAGTGGCTCAGTGGGTTAAGCATCTGACTCGATTTCAGCTCAGGTCAAGACCTCAGGGTTGTGAGATCAAGCTGCAAGTCAGACTTTGCGCTGGGCATGTAGCCTGCATAAGGTTCTCTCTCTCCCTCTCCCCCCACTGTGTGCACATGCATGTGCTCGCTCTCAAATAAAAAAAAGTAAATAAAATGATAATGTCAAAAAGACAGGGAAGCCAGTTTGAAATTAAAGAAACTTCCATTAGCCAAATTTGAGACAATCTGATCAAAACAGTGACAGTAAGAGATTACAGTTCATTGATATAAAGTAATCTTGGAGTCTGTACTAAAAGATAGACAGATAGACAGACAGCTAGATAATGGGAAAGTTCCTGCCCATAGTGGAATGCCAACCAATAAACGTACATATGGTGGAGTTAGAAATCACCATTTAGCAACTATGATTTTATTGATTTGGTCAAGAATCATCAATAGAAGATGTTAAAACTACTGAGTAATAAGCTGATAAAGAATAGAAGATTTACATAATTTCAAAATATCTTCCCACTAAAGTTCTTACCTTTCCATTATAGAAGAATGATAAAACAGGAAGAAAAGTCATTAGCTTTATGAAAATTATGGTAGAATATCTAAAATTTGTATTTTTTGAAAAAAGGTAATATCAAAAACTAAGCTTTGCTTGTTTGAAAAACATGAGCCAGATTTTATTAAAGGCTGCATGCTATAAAGCACTATTGATACTACAATCTTACTGTTATTTAAAAATTATCTATATATTAAAAATAGGCTAGAATAATATATGCCAAAATTTGAAAACTGACAGTGCTAAAAATTGAAATGATTTTATTCATGTTTTACTACAGTTTAAATTTCTCTATAATGACCATATATTAATTTCATAAGAAGAAAAATAAAAACGTGTAAAATAAAACAAATGAGAACTAAGTAGGTGCATGGCAAAATAGCTGGAAAGAAACTAAAAGGCCAACAATGCTTTGTGATTGCATGACAGGACTGTAGATGATTGTTTTTTTCATTTGTAACTGTGGGATTTAAAATTTTAAAAATACTTTAGGGGTACCTGGGGGGCTCAGTTGGTTAAACATCCAACTTTGATTTTGGCTAAGATCATGATCTCAGGGTCGTGAGACTGAGCCCTGAGTCAGGTTTCTTGCTCAGTCCAGTCTTCTCTCCTCCCTCTGCCCCTCCCCTAACTCATGCTCTCTGTCACTAAAGAAATAAGTACATTTGATTTAAAATAAATAAAAAAATAAAAACCACTTTAAACAAACACATAATCAAATTTCAAAAATGGGCTGAGAACCTGAAAAAGCATTTTGCCAAAAAAAGACACCTAGATGGCCAATAGAGACATGAAAAGATGCCCAACATCACTCATCATAAGGGAAATGCAAATCGTAACCACAACGAGACATCACCACATAGCTGTCAGATCGGCTAGTATCCACGAGACAAGAAATAATGTTTTCAAAGGATGTGGAGAGAAGAAAGCCTCATGCACTGTTGGTGGAAATGTAAACTGGTGCAACCACTGTGGAAACCAGTATAGAGGCTCCTCAAAAAATTAAAAACAGAGGGTGCAAAAAAAAAAAAAAAACCCAAAAAAAAAAAAAACAACAGAGGGTGCCTAGGTGGTTCAGTCAATTAAGCATCTACCTTTGGCTCAGGTCATGAACTTAGGGTCCTAGGTTGGAGCCCCATGTCAGGCTTCCTGCTCTGTGGGAAGTCTGCTTCTCCCTCGTCCTCGGTCTCCACCTCCTTCCCCGACTCGTACTGTCTCTCTCACATAAAATCTTTAAAAAAAAATTAAGCAAGAAATATTATATGACCCAGTAATTCCACTACTGGGTGTTTACCCAAAGAACACAAAAACCCTAATACAAAAAGATATATGCATGCCAATGTTTACTATAACATTATTTACAGTAGCCAAGATACAGAAGCAACCTAAGTATTCAAGGATAAACAAACAGATAAGTAATGATGTAGTTTATGGTGACTAACATAATACAATAAAAATAAAAAAAAAACAAAGAAGTGGTATACACACACACCGTGGAACACTACTCAGCCATAAGCCAGAATGTGATCTTGTCATTTGCAACAACATGAACAGGCCTAGATGGTATTGAACTAAGTGAAATAAATGAGGCAGAGAAAGATAAACACTATATGATTTCACTTATATGTGGAACCTGAAAAACAGGCAAACAGATCCTAAATACGGACAACAAACTGGTGGTTGCCAGAGGGGAGGCAGATGGGGGATGAGCAAAATAGATAAAAAGGATTAAGAGGCACAAACTTCCAGATATAAACTAAGTCACAGTGATAAAAAGTACAGCAGAGGGAATACAGCCAGTAATACTGTGACAACACTGCATGGTGACAGAAGATGCCTACTGTGGTGGTGACCATTAAGTAATGTATGCAACTGTCCAGTTGCTATGGTGTATACGTGAAACTAATAGAGTATGTCAATTATACGTCAATAAAAAATGAGTACAAATATAGAAAGTGATGCTCACAGCTTATCAATTTATACACTGACTTTGCTTCTGCTTTGCACACTGTAATCCAATGATGGTGCTTCCCTGATCCTCTCTCCTCGAACTCCTTCCTCGTAACTTCTGGGTCCTTTCCTGCCTAACAAAAAAATCAGAACCTCTTTCTCTGGGGCACCTGGGCGGCTCAGTGGGTTAAGCATCCAACTTGTCATCTCATGAGTTGTGGGATCAAACCCTGGGCTGGGCTCCATGGTGAGCAGATAGTCTGCTTGAGATTCTCTCTCCCTCTGCCCCTCCCCCTACTCATAGTCTCTCTCTCTCTCTCTAATAAATAAATAAATCTTTAAAAGCAAACAAACCCTTTTCTTCAAAACTGCTATATTTGCTGCTTCTGAGACATAATTGATATCCTGCTAAGCACATCTGACATCACGTGTTTAGCACCTAGTGTTACTTTCTTGGTCAGTGCACAAAAATGGATCTTTATAGAATGGCTACCCCCGGTAATGCCATTTTCAACTGCAAACCAGTGCCACAGAATTTATACCACTGCCTTTTGCTTTCCCATTTCTGCTCTCCTTGAATAACATGCCGTCTAGAGTAAAAAGAAGTAAGGAGTATTCTTCAGAGTGGGGTAGGGAGTTTGAATATGGATATGTTCTCTTTTGTACATGAAGTAAAAGATATTTTTTAAAGATTTATTTATTTTAGAGAGACAGAGCGTGGAGGAGGGGCAGTGGGGGAGATAGAATCCTTAAGCAGACTCCCTGCTGAGTGTGGAGCCTGATGTGGGCTCAATCCCAAGACCCTGAGATCATGACCTGAGCTGAAATCCAAGAGCTGGACACTTAACCACCTGAACCACCCCGACACCCCAAGAAGTGAGAGATTTTAAGACAGTGTCATTATGTGTTAGGTTCCTCCACATCTTCTCACTGATGTGGCAGAGTAAGGTGATGATACGGTGACTTTCCCCATCACAGCCTCATGTGACACAAGCCCTCCCCCCTTGCTAGGATGATCAGTCTCGGCTCAGCAGAGTCCTGGGGAAACAGGGACCCTCAAAGACAGATCAGCACACGGGGAAGTGAACCCGCCTCCCATCCACAGAGTATCCTTACTTCGATGCCCTTCCAGAGTTCTTCACACATGTGATTTGGGATGGATCTGTAACTGACAGCAGTGCCCACGACTCAGGAACGCGGATGGCAAACCTACATCCAAAAGGTAGGCAAAGCTGTGAACGTTTCTTAAAAACTGCCAAGATACTTACGGTTTTCTCCGTATTTTCAAAAGCTTCTCTTGCTTCTTCAAATGTGCAGATTTCTTCCTTGCATTCACGATCAATGTTGCCCTGTCTTATTTCTTCAAAAAGTCCATTCGCTCTTGGGTAGCGTTTCAATACTGCATTGGCTTTTTCTCCTGTGAGGAAAACTAAGAAGAGATAAAATCATAAGCATAAAATTATAATTTGAGAAACATGCAGAAACTTAATGCACAAGGTGACAACTGCTAGGTGCTCTTTAGAAACCACGGCCAACATCCTCAACCTCTTCCCCTGAGTCAGCAACGACGTGATATTAACTCCAAACCACCACCTGTGCTGCCCTCCTCCTCCTGTGAGCATGTCCTTTCACAGTAGCAGTTGCCCTGGGCGGGGACAGGTGCAGGGACACAATTCGTGGTTAGATTCAGACTTTAGCACATTCCTACCAACCACTGGTGTTTATTTATTTTTTAATATTTTATTTATTTATTTTATAGACAGAGATCACAAGTAGGCAGAGAGGCAGGCAGAGAGGGCAGGGGAAGCAGGCTCCCTGCTAAGCAGAGAGCCCGATGTGGGGCTCTATCCCAGGACCCTGAGATCATGACCTGAGTCGAAGGCAGAGGCTTTAACCCACTGAGCCACCCAGGCGCCCCTAACCATCGGTGTCTAAATATAGTAATAGTGCACCACTTATACCCGGTGTTGTAAGTGGATGCATCCAGGCATTGTGCTGTTGGACACCAGCAACCAAATCAAAATCCAATCTCCAGACTACCAGTCTCTGTCCACCTAAATAAAAATAAAGTTCCAACTGCCCTAGTAATACAAAGCCAGGGAACCCTTATTTGTATGAAAAGAAAAGCTGACGAAACAATATCAAGAAATTTAGATGAATTTGACCATAATTCATTCCAAGGAACACTAATACTTTTGTCCTATATACATTTAAGTTAAATATATTGTGATATTTTAATAAATCAACCCAATTTCACTGTCCTATAGAAAAAGAAAATTCTTCCATATGACTTATAGAAGCATTTCACATAAACACTCAAAATACACATTTATGATACCCCCTGAAATAAATAAGGCACTAGTTATAGGTACAGTTATGGGGAATTATTTTTAATTTTACATAATCATTTTAAACTGTAATTTCATTGTTCTCAAAGTGCCATTCATACTTCTTTGTATAGATAAATACCATGCTACAAGAATTTGATCTCTGCTAATGCAAGGAAATCAGAAAAGTCTCTAATCTTATTGATTTTTAACATAAGAAATGGCACATTACAGATTATTTTAAGATGTTAAAGTCTACATTTCACAAAAAACATTTTAAGGTAAATGAAAAAGAGTAAGTACCCCTTTAAAAATGTCAACAGTACCAATGAACTTAATTAAGGTTTACCTCAGAGAAATGAGTATTTCTCTTCATAGATGATATGGATTCATTACTTAAGATTCTTCACAGTATCCAAACCACCTGGATGGCACCTACATTAGGCTGAAAGCTATGGTAAGCCTTTCGTAAGAGTTTCCTTCCTTCTATACCACAGAACGATAGCTATCTATAAAAATGAACTATTGAGTCAAAGAATATCATTAGAAGAAATTGTAAAAAACAAAAACTGTGGCAAGTAGTACAAAAGAAATGAAAAGGGTGCTGCTGAATTGGGAAAAAACCCAGAAATTTTCTAGCAATACTTCTCACATTTGCAGCATCAGAATCCCCTTGAGGACTTATTATCACTGAGGTTACTGGGCCCAGCTCCCAGAGCTTCTCATTCTATAGGTCTGGGGTAGAGCTAAGAAAGAGACATTTCTTTTTTTATTTTTTTAAGATTTTATCTATTTATTTGACAGACAGAAATCACAAGTAGGCAGGGGGTGGGAGAGGCAGGCTCCCCGCTGAGCAGAGAGCCCGATGTGGGGCTTGATCCCAGGACCCTGAGATCATGACCTAAGCTGAAGGCAGAGGCTTTAACTCACTGAGCCGCCCAGGCGCCCCGAAAGATACAATTCTAATACATTTCCAGGTAATGCTGGTGCTGCTGGTCTAACTACAATGGAATGTTGGCATTAAATTTAGCAAGATGTTTCACTGCATGACTTTTTAGAGACCCTAACATGTATTTAACCTGTATCTGCAAAATTCTAGAACAGAAATATGATACATACATTTGTCATATTTGTTTGATTACAGAGCCCTTTATCAAAGGACATTTCACTGAATTAACAACTTTCTAGCCGTTGGTCTTATTTATGCCTTCTGAAATGACATATAATTCCCTTCGATAAACAGACCACCTAATACATGAAGACAGTAACTGATTTCCACTGAAGCTTCTCTTTTGATACTTAGCAGACCTGCTTGGATTCTTCATCTGTTGGCCATATAAAATAGACAGAGTTTGCACCATCTTTATTTCATAAAATAGTGTTCTACACTGAGTGCAGTATTCTATGAGTGGTCTGACAAGTGTAAAACTGGTCCCGACTATCTGCTTCCTTGTTTTTAAATGCAATAGATTCCTTAATACAGTCTAAGATATCCCTGGATTTGGGGCAGTTTTCTTGAAAACAAACCAACCAATCAACAACGATGTAGTTTAAGACTTTAAGAGAAAAAACAATTCTCCTCAGAAACAATTTTCTTATGTACCATCTACATGGAAAAGGGGGTCAAGGAAAGCAGCCACTCTTTAACCAGAAAGCAGGCTAATTCAGAAAATTAAGCAGCTCTAAGGTAATGTATAGCAGAACACAGCTCTCTAATCCCAGCCTAGTCAAATTACCAAGAGCATTCCACAAACATAGTATTTGTACTTCTTGTACTGGGCGACAAGGTAAGATAATACTGAGAAGTCTATGTAGAATATGCTCACAAGTAGATTTTATCTCATTTGCCAAAAAATTTGGTCAATTAGAAGATACCACCCATTCTACGGCCATACCACCCTGAACGCGCCCGATCTCGTCTGATCTCGGAAACTAAGCAGGGTCGGGCCTGGTTAGTACTTGGATGGGAGAAGATACCACCCAAAGAGTTATGGTGGCAGAGTAGTAGGCGGACTCTACGCTCGCCTCATCCCCCGAACAGAGCTGGATCAACATCATGGCCTTTCGAACAACTAGGAAATCGATCTAAGGATTAAGCAAACAATCTGCACAACTGGAGGAAGAGAATGTGGCAGATAAGAGGTTCGCAGACATGAACTGAGAAAGAGGAAAGCCGCAGTGCCTCCAAGAGGAGGAAGCCCTTTCCGTGGAGCGAGGTTAAGGAGAGAACGGTAGGGCTCCTGCAAAACACTGTGGTGTGGGGATCCCCTGAGTCACACTGAGAGCGCGCTCCCCTTCCTGTAGTACATTTGCAAGAGTGTATATTGCCTCTCCAAAGACAAAAGGCCTGCCAGGAGCCATAGAGCAGCCATTAAACAGCAGGGGACAACTTTTTGCTGTGCTTCACCACAGACTCCGGGCACCAGCACAGCAGTGGGACTGCTTTCATGGGGCAGAATGGTGCCGCACGCAGCGCTGAAAGGCTCTCCTCTAGGGAAGGGCAGCGGGCCTGCACCTTGCCAGGTCACGTAAGATTTGGAATTTTGAATCCCAGCCACTGGCCAGAGATAAAACACAGAATGGCTTTCAGTTCAGGGATCTGAAAAAAGCCTGGAACAAAGGAGGGGAGATTGTTCGCTTTTCTGTGAGGGCCTCCGGAACAGCAGCAGCTGTAAATTCCCCTCCCCTCAGGTTGAGAAGGTGGGTGACACCATTTCCACCCCAGCTCCTACCAGCAAGGTCCGACTTCAGAGAGAAAAACACAGCCCCTCCAGTGGAGAATGAAGTTGCTTACACCAAACCCCATGCCCCTGCCCAGGCCAGGGCACCCATAGTAAGGCAGGTCTGTCTGTGAGCCAGTGCAGCCAGCCCCTCCCTCAGAAGACCAACACAGGTCCTCTGCATGTACCAAGTCTACTGATCAGAGAGCGCGCCAAAGCCTCAGCTTTAGTTCTGGTGGAAATAGGACCAGACTTTCTTTTTTTTAATTATTATTATTTTTTTAAAGATTTTATTTATTTATTTGACAGACAGAGATCACAAGCAGGCAGAGAGGCAGGCAGAGAGAGAGAGAGGAGGAAGCAGGCTCCCTGCCAAGCAGAGAGCCCGATGCGGGGCTCGATCCCAGGACCCTGGGATCATGACCTGAGCCGAAGGCAGAGGCTTTAACCCACTGAGCCACCCAGGCGCCCCTTTTTAATTATTTTTAAATTTTTAAAATTTTATTTTACTTTCTTTTTTTTTTTTGGTCTTTCAAAACAGGCTTATAGTTTTTTGTTCAATTGTTGTTTTACTTGTTGACTTTTTTTCATTTTTTGAATCAGGCTTCTTTTCTTTATTCCTTCTTTCTTTCTTTTTCTTTGGAATTAGGCTTACAATTTTTTGTTTCTTTGTTGTTTTGTTCTTTTTCCTTTACTCTTTTCTTTGATCAGGGTTCTTCTTCTTTATTTTTTTTTTAAGATTTTATTTATTTATTTGTCGGAGAGAGAGCGAGCACAGGCAGACAGAGAGGCAGGCAGAGGCAGAGGGAGAAGCAGGCTCACCGCCGAGCAAGGAGCCCGATGCGGGACTCGATCCCAGGACACCGGGATCATGACCTGAGCCGAACTGGAAACAAGGAGGAGCTCAGCAGAGGACTGACCTGTGGGAAATAGCAGCCAAAATATAATGGCTGAGTGCACACAGCACACACTGGAAACACTTCCTGAAGCACCAGGCCCTAGACAGTGTATGAACCCTTAATATAGTCCCACACTAAGGAGCAGGAAATATAACAAGCTTTCAAAATGCAAAAGACAGAAACCTAGACATAATGACAAGATGGAAGAAATCTCTCCAAAACAAAGATCAAGAAGAAATCACAGCCAGCGATTTGTTCCCAACCGATATAAGCATTGTATCTAAACAAGAATTTAGAACAACAGCCACAAGAATACTAGCTAGGCTTAAAGGAGCCCAAGTTGCTGCTGCTGCCACCATCACCGCTGCTAAAGATGACCAAGTCTTCAACTCACACCAAGAAAGTGAAGTTGGTCAAGTCATGCACCGAGTGTGACCAACAGGTGACTGCTGCATGTAAATCTTGTGCCACAGGGTGGGACAAGTAAAACACTCAGAGAAATCATCACCTTTTACATAAGTGAATAGTACTAGATCTTTGAAATATTTGTGAATACTGTTTTTATATGAATTTAAACTAGGATATTGTGCAGCCATATCAAGTAAAAAACATCAATACTGTCTTTGGAGAAGGCTCTGTTAGTGAAAAGACTATACGGTGGTGGTTTGAAAAATTTTATTCTGGAGATGTGAGTCTGAAAAATGAACCTCAAGGGAGCCCAAATCTGTTTTAAATAAAGATCAATTAAGAGCCATGGTGGAAGCTAACCTCAAAACAGCAATTTAGGGGCACCTGGGTGGTTCAGTGGGTTAAAGTCTCTGCCTTCGGCTTGGGTTATGATCTCAGGGTCCGGGGATCAAACCCCGCGTCAGGTATTCTGCTCGGCAGGGAGCCTACTTTCCTCTCTCTCTCTTTGCCTGCCTCTCCGCCTACTTGTGATCTCTCTCTGACAAATAAATAAATAAAATCTTAAAAAACAAAAAAAACAGCAGTTTGAGCCCTTGAACCAGACTTAGAAGTTTCTGCTAGAATTTCTCTACCTGGCTGCAACAGGAAAGGTAAGACTGTTGGTAGGTAACAAACCAACTGACGAGGATCATAAACTGAGATGATTAGAGGTGGTCTAATACTTTAATATTTGAAAGAGCAGAGACCTATTTTGAAAAGGAGCATAAGCTTTGACAAAAAAATGAAAGTAAGTGGTCTGGAAAATGGTTGGATGTTGATAAAGTTCACAAATGCGTTAAAACCATGACTACAACCAAAAAGAAGTTTCTGGTAACTGTACGGTGGTCTGCAAAGAGAGTATTCCATTACTTTTAACTCAGGCAAAACTATTAACTCAGGCATCTTATTGTCAAGAAGATAAAATTATGTATCAAAAATGGATCTAAACACACTTGACATTGGTTAGCAGACATGGGTGGACCTATACTTTTCCATGACAACATCTGACCACCATAGGGAATAAATGAATAGGATCATAAGCTTTTGCAATATCCATCACACACACTTGACTTTTTATCAACAGATTACTACCTCTTTCATCATTTAGAACTCTTTGAAACAAAATATTCTCCAAAAGAGAATAACTGAAGAATCTGAATAAATTTTAACAATGATGAATATTATAAATATATACTATTTGGAGAAATTTATCATTTGGGGAGAGCAGTTAATGCTAACAGTGCATATTTTTGTTGCGTAGAACTCCTTCTGAAAAATAAAAGCTAATTAACTAATTAATTAAAGGAATACTAGCTGGGCTTGGAAGAAATATAGAAAACACCAGAGAAACCCTGGCTGCAGACATTAAAGACCTAAAAACTAGTTAGGCTGAAATAAAAAATGCTATAACTGAGATGCAAAACTAACTGGAAGAAATCACGAGAATGGACGAGGAGGAATGAATAGGTGATACAGAAGATAAAATTATGTACCTGGAAAGAAAACTATTAGATTACAAATACAAACATGGAACTCAGTGATTCCACAAAGCACAATAATATCTATATCACAGAAGTCCCAGAAAAAGAGGAGTGGGAAAAAGGGCCAGAAGATTTATCTGAACAGATTTTTAGCTGAGAATTTCCCTAATCTGGGGAAGGAAACAGGCATTTCAGTGCAAAAGGCAGAGAGAACTCCCCTCAAAATCAACAAAAACAGGTTAATACCAAGACACAGCACAGTGAAACTTGCAAATACAAAGATAAAAAGAGAATTCTGAAATCTGCTAGGGATAAAAGATCCTTAACCTACAAGGGTAGACACATAAGGTTAGCAGCAGACCAGTCCACAGAAACATGGCCAGCCAAAAGAAAGTGGCATGATGTATTCAACATGCTGAATGGGAAAAGTATCTGGATAAGAATACTATATCCAGCAAGGCTGTCATTCAGAATAGAAGGAGAGATAAAGAGTAGTTTTTAAGATAACCAAAAACTAAAGGAATTGGTGAACATTAAGCCAGCTCTGCAAGAGATATTAAAGGGGACCCTTGAAGTGGGAAAGAGAGACCAAAAGAAACGATTAGAAAGGAACAGACATAATCTACAGAAAGTATCTTTACAAGCAATACAAAGGCATTAAATTCAAAACTATTAATAATTATTCTGAATGTAAATGGACTTCAATGTTCCAATCAAAAGACACAGGGTATTAGAATAGATTAAATATGCTACTTACAATAGACTCATTCTAGAACCAAACACACCTCTGGACTGCAAGTGAGGAGGGTAGAGAAATATTTATCATGATAATGGACATCAAAAGAAAGCTGGAGTAGCAATCCTTATATCAGACAAACTGGATTTTAAACTAAAGACTGTAATAAAGACAAAGAATATTATATCGTAATAAAGGGGTCTATCCAAAAAGAAGATCTAACAATTATAAATATTTATGCCCCCACCTTGGGAGCAGCCAATTATATCATCCAATTATTAGCAAACTTAAACTCATTAATATTAATAATAATAGTAGTAGATTTCTACACTCTACTCATAGCAATGGACAAATAATCTAAACAGACCAACAAGGAAATAATAGCTTTGAATGACACTCTGGACCAGATGAACTTCATAGATACATTCAGAGCATTTCATCCTAAAAGAGCAGGGTACACATTCTTTTTGAGTGCACATGGAACATTCTCCAGAATAGACCACATACTGGGTCACAAATAGGGCTTCAAGCAGCAAAAAAAAATATTGAGATCATACCAGGCATATTTTCAGACCACAGTGCTATGAAACTTGAAGTCAAACACAAGAAGAAAGCTTGGAAAGACCACAAATACATGGAGGTTAAAGAACATCCTACTAAAGAATTAGTGGGTTAACCAGGAAATTAAAGAATAAATAAATAAGTATATGGAAGCAAACAAAAATGAAAACATGATAATCCAAAACCTTTAGGATGCAGCAAAGGTGGACATAAGTGGAAGTATATAGCAATAGAGGTCTTTCTCAGGAAGCAAGAAGAGTCTCCAACACACAACCTAAACTTAAACCTAAAGGAACTGGAAAAAAACAGCAAATAAAGCCTAAAACCAGCAGGAGAAGGAAAATACTAAAGATTAAAGCAGAAATTGGGGTGCCTGGGTGGCTCAGTGGGTTAAGCCGCTGCCTTCGGCTCAGGTCATGATCCCAGGGTCCTGGGATCAAGTCCCACATCGGGCTCTCTGCTGAGCGGAGAGCCTGCTTTCCTCTCTCTCTCTCTCTCTCTCTCTCTGCCTGCCTCTTTGCCTACTTGTGATCTCTGTCTGTCAAATAAATAAAAATAAAATCTTAAAAAAAAAAGATTAAAGCAGAAATCAATGATACAGAGATTTTTTAAAAAACACAGTAGAACAGATCAATAAAACTAGGAGGTGGTTCTTTGAAACAATTAACAAGATTAATAAACCTTTACCCAGATTTATCAAAAAGAAAAGAGAAAGAACCAAAATAAAATCATGAAAGAGAAAGGAGAGATCGGAATCAACACCGAAGAAATACAAACAAGTATAAGATAATATTATGGGCAATTACATGTCAATAAATTAGGCAATTTGGGAGAAATGGATAAATTCCTAGAAACATAAAAACTACCAAAACTGAGACAGGAAGAAATACAAAATCTGAACAGACCCATAACCAGCAAAGAAATTGAGTCAGTAATCAAAAATCTCCCAAAAAAATAGAGTCCAGGGCCAGGTGGCTTCCCAGGGAAATTCTACCAAACATTTAAAGAAGAATGAATACCTGTTCTTCTGAAGCAATTCCAAAACAACAGAAACGGCAGGAAAACTTCCAAACTCATTCCACGAGGCAAGCATTACCCTGATTCCAAAACCAAAGACCCCACAAAAAAAGGAGAATTCCAGACCAATATCCCTGATGAACATGCATGTCAAAATTCTCAAAAAGATATCAGCCAATAGGACCTAACAGTACATTAAAAGAATTATTCAACATGATCCAGTGGGCTCTATCCCCACTAGGATGCAAAGGTGGTTGAGTATCTGCAAATCAATCAACGTGATACATCACATTAATAAAAGAAAGGATAAGAACCATATGATGGTTCTGCATCTCTCAATGGATGGAGAAAAAGCAAGACAAAATACAGCATCTTTTCTTGATAAAAAAAAAACCCTCAAGAAACTAGGATAGAAGAACATACCTCAGGATCATAAAGGTCATATATGAAAGACCCACAGCTAATACCCTCAGTGAGGAAAACCTGAGAGCTTATCCACTAAGGTCAGTAACACAACAGGGATGCCCACTTTAACCACTGTTGTTCAACACAGTAACAGAAGTCCTAGCCACAGCAATCAGACAACAAAAAGAAATAAAAAGCATCCAAACTGGCAAGAAGTCAAACTTTCACTCTTCACAGAAGACAGGATACTCTGTAGAAAACGCAATAAACTGCCAAAAATTGCTAGAAGTGATGAATTCAGCAAAGTTCCAGGATATAAAATCAGTGTACAGAAATCTGTTGTATTTCTATACACCAATAATGAAATAGCAGAAAGAGAAATCAAGGCATTGATCCCATTTACAGTTCCACCAAAAACCTAAGATACCTAGGAATAAACCTAACCAAAGATCTGTATGCTGAAATCTATGGAACACTTATGAAAGAGACTGAGGAAGACACAAAGAAATGGGAAAACATACCATGCTCCTGGACTGGAAGAATAAATATAATTAAGTGTCTATATTACCCAAAGCAATCTACATATTCAATATAATTCCTATCAAAATAACACCAACATTTTTCAGAGCTAGAACAAATAATCCTTAAATGTGTATGCAAACAGAAAAGGCCCTGAATAGCCAAAGGAATGTTGAGAAGAAAAGCAAAGCAGGAGGCATCATAATCCTGGACTTCAAGATCTATTACAAAGCTGTAATCATCAAGACAGTATGGTACTCGGGGGGCCTGGGTGGCTCAGTGGGTTAAAGCCTCTGCCTTCAGCTCAGGTCATGATCCCAGGGTCCTGGGATCGAGCCCTGCATTGGACTCTCTGCTTGGCGGGGAGCCTGCTTCCCCTCTCTGTCTGCCTCGCTGCCTACTTGTGATCTCTGTCAAATAAATAAAATCTTCCAAGAAAATGATAGTATGGTACTGGCACAAAAACAGACACCTAGACCAATGGAACAGAATACAGAACCCAAAAATGGACCCTTGGCTCCACGGTCAACTAATCTTTGACAGAGCAGGAAAGAATATCCAATAGCAAAAAGGCAGTCTCTTCAATAAATGATATTGGGAATAGTGGAAAACCACATGTAGAAGACTGAATCTGGACCACTTTCTTATACTATATACAAAAATGAACTCAAAATGGATGAAAGACCTAAATGTGAGACAGGAATCCATCAGAATCCTGGAGTGAGAAAACCTCAGTCACAGCAACTTCTTACTAGACATGTCTTCAAAGGCAAGGGAAACAAAGCAAAAATGAACTATTGGGATCTCAGCAAGATAAAAAAAAAACAACTTTTGCACAGCAAAGTAAACAGTCAACAACACTAAAAGACAACCTACAGAATTGGAGAAGATATTTGCAAATTTCTTATCAGATAAAGGGCTAGTATCCAAAATCTATAAAGAACAAACTCAACGCCCAAAAAAGAACAAATCCAGTCAAGAAATGGGCAGATTACATGAACAGAGAGTTCTCCAAAGAAGACATACAAATGGCTCAGAGTCACATGAAAAAATGCTTCAACATTACTCAGCTTCAGGGAAATACAAATGAAAGCCACAATGACATACCATGTCACACCAGTCAGAATGGCTAAAATGAACAAGACGGGAAACAACAAATGTTGGCAAGGAGGATACAGAGAAAGGGGAAAACTTTTACACAATTGGTGGGAATGAAAACTGGTACAACTATTCTGGAAAACAGTATAGAGGACACTCAAAAAGTTAAATACAGAGCACCCTACAATCAAGAATTTACACTACTCGTATTTGCCCAAAGGATAGGAACATAGGTTCCAAACACGGACTGGAAAAGGCACAGGTTTATTTATTTATTTGATAGACAGAGACCACAAGGAGGCAGAGAGGCAGGCAGAGAGAGAAGGGGAAGCAGGCTCCCCACTGAGCAGAGAGCCTGATGCTGGGCTCGATCCCAGGGCCCTGGGATCATGACCTGAGCTGAAGGCAGAGGCTTTAACCCACTGAGCCACCCAGGCGACCCCTGTAAGGCACAGATTTATATCAGCAATGTCCACAAGAGCCAAACTATAGAAAGAGCCCAGATGTCCATCAACAGATCAATGGATAAATTAGAGGTGGTATATTTACAATGGAATATTACTCAGCCATCAGAAAGAATGAAATCATGCTATTTACATCAAGATGGGTAGAACTAGAAGGTATTTATGCTAAGCAAAATAAGTTAGAGAAACACAAATACCATGATTTCACTCATACGTGGGTTTTAAGAAACAAAACAGATTAACATAGGGGAAGGGAAGGAAACATAATGTAAGATAAAAAGAAAGAGGCAAACCGTAAGCGATGCTTCAATACAGAGAACAAATTGAGGGTTGCTGGAGGGGAGGAGGGGAGGGGGGTTTTGTTGGGATGAGCCCTGGGTATTATATGTAAGTGATGAATCACTAAATTCTACTCATCAAACCAATATTATACTATATGTTAACCAACATTAATTTAAATGAAAAAATAAAGATTTCTTAAAAAATTAAAAAGTAGGGCGCTTGGGTGGCTCAGTGGGTAAAGCCTCTGCCTTCGGCTCAGGTCATGATTTCAGGGTCCTGGGATCGAGCCCCGCATCGGGCTCTCTGCTCAGCAGGGAGCCTGCTTCCCCCTCTCTCTCTCTGCCTGCCTCTCTGCCTACTTGTGATCTCTCTGTCAAATAAATAAATAAAAATCTTTAAAAAAAATTAAAAAGTAAAAGATACCACCCACAGTAAGAATCTGACCAGTAGGAATGATACTGTTACAGGTTAGTTATGTCTGCCATATGTTAGGAACAGGAAGTTGTGTCAGGTCCTCATCAAAGCAACTTGGAAATCTAATGGATGATACCAGAATTAGGAGTGTTTCAAAGTGGAAAGAAAATAAGGGAAGGTAGCAGCGTGGACCTGAAGGATAAGATCAGACTACATTTTTGTAAAACACTGTTTTCGTAAACTTATAGTTGGACTTCCAAAACTAAGGCAGTGATGTTTAAAACTAACGTTGATCACTTTCCTCTGCTTCCTTCTCATCAAAGGGTGTGAGCCAGCCCACCGCTATCTGGAATCATTTGTATACCTGCATCAGAGAGTAAACGATATGACAAGTATACAGGATGTAAATTTATTTTGAGAATAGAACACTGAGGTGTTACTGAAACATGTACCTCTCTCATTAAGGAAATAAAGAAAAACCTAAACCGTTTTCCTTAGATTCAATTAGAAAATACCCTTACTACTAAAAATATTTAAAAGCTAACACTGATACATACACACCTACTAAATAAGTGTATTTATTTTAAAAATGTAACTACTTTTTCATAATTTCAAAATAAATAGCTCTCACCTATGCCTTCTCTTCAAGAAGAGAAGGATAAAAATAAATGAGAATGGCTCAAGTAACTACCTAAATTACTGCCTTAAACAAAATACGTTCATTGTAGAATGTAGTTCTTAATGCATTGTAGGACACTAAAACTGGTATTTTAATGCCAAAAAATCTTTAGTGCGAGTGTAATCACATACAAACATTTGCTGAAAAACAGCAGACAATAGGCCTGCAAATTAAGAACCACCTCCAAAAAATGTCTACTCCAATTATCTAATCAGTTCTCTCACGTTGGGTTTGATTTCACTGAAGTAGCCACTATTTAAAGTTGCAAATATTTACATTTTTTCAATTGAACACAATTCTTTTTCTTAAGACATTCTTACTGAATATAGACTATGTAGGGTATCATGACAAATTACAAAGATGACTAGCAGATGGCCTCTGCCCTCAAGGTTCTTCAATGCAAAAGATAATAAGGATAAAGGAAACACAAAGAAATCTAATGAAAGACGGACTATGGTGGATGCTCTTCGAGGTCAGAAGGCATTTCTGGTATTCACAAATACTGAGAGTCGATAGCACCTCCGTCTAATACATATGTTTGGGGGTAGGAAAGTAACCTGGGGGGGGTCCCGGAAAGTTTTTTTGGGGCTGGCCTTTTAAGGACTGGTAGGATCAGGATGTGCAAATATGACGAGGAAAGACATCCTAGGAAAACAAAATATTGAATGAGAGTTTCCAACTGAATAAAGCAAGGGACATAGATGAGGTACAGTGAGCTTGGTCAGTAGGGTCTGAGTATAAGATTCAAAAGAGGAGGGGTGGAAAGTGAAACTGAAAATGGGGGTCAATAGCCATGTCATAGAGGCACTCAGTATTAAACTACAATATTTAAACTATTCAATAGCACTCAAGATTTTAGAATACTACTTCATTACTTTAAAAAAAATGTATAGATACAACAGATTTGGGGGAAGGCTGAAGAGAAAACGGAGGGATAAAGGACAGGTAAAAGGCTACTTAAAATAGACCAGATTAAGAAATAATGAGCTCATGCATTAGAGTGGCAGCAATAGGAACGGAAAGAAGGGGAAAGATGGCAAAGATACGGCTACTGGGTGGTTTTTCTGGCCACTACACCCACCATGCACCTTATCCCTGTCAAACCGTATCTTATCTTTCATCATTTCTTTATGCCTCCCTAATTTTGTACCTGATATTTCCTCTGCCTAATGAACTATTCCATTTAGATGTAACAGCCTCTAAAAACTTTCCCCAGATTCTACTACACTTCATTAGACGGAGGTGCTATCGACTCTCAGTATTTGTGAATACCTCAATTACAGCAATTAATTAAACTATTGTAGTTTTTGGTATGTCTATCTGGTTCCCCCTGAAGACTGTAAGCTTCCTGAGGGCAGGGATCCATATATTATTAATATTTTGACCTACCTAACCTGTCTCTCGTAACACCTGGTAAAGAACTTGGTTAAGAATAGGATTCAATAAGTGCGGAATAAATGAAAAGGCAGAATGGGAAGAACTTGAAGATTAAGTAACTAGAACCTGGGAAACCATGGACTGTGCCTCTGATTATGAAGTGGCACTGCAAACTTAAGAAACAACTGTGAAATAAGTACATGTACAGCAAAGTTTCTAGTGAGACAGCACTTAAATATCCATTTTTTGGCAAGAGAAACTATCTTTTGAAATGTGTAGAATACTATTTGTGCTCCCTTTGGAGGAAGACTTTTTGTTCTAAAAGAACCATCTCATGTCCTAAAAGAACACTTTTTTGTTCTAATGAACACTTTTTGTTCTAGAAGAACCATCTAATTTCCCCTAAGAGTAGAGGTGGAGTAGCTAGACGCATACTATTTTGGGGAAGAGGACATAGCCAGATGCTTTTTGGCTCGGCAAGGAACTAGCACATTGGTACCCAACCTGTGTACCAAGGGCCCCTAGGGTGCTGCAGCAAATTCATGGAGAATGTGAAGATATTTTATATTTTTAAAGGAAATGCATTGATACTCAACAACTGTTGGCCACACAAACTACCAGCTTAAGGTAATTAACAGTTTCATCATTAGAAAGTTCTATGCCACTTCCTTTGTGAAGCTGGATTTTCAGCTGTGATTTTAAAAATATGCTGTGTGAAAAATCAATATGGAACAGGAAATGGAGGTGGCAGCATCCAATTAGATTCCAAGGTGTGAGAAGCTGGGTAGTGCACAACAGGAACACACATCCTATGCATGGCTATTTAAGATTGAAATAAAAATAGTACTTTCTTTCAATTTAGGTGTATTACTTTCTTAAATGGCTACTAAGCTGTCAGGATAGAAATATTTATTAAGTTGTCTGAACCTAATTATGTAATAAATGGAATTATTAGGTACTTCTTTCGGCCTATGGCTGCTATTAAAAAAATCACTCTGACAATTAAGGGCACCATGAACTCAGGAAGAGGGAGACTCTGACCTCCAGGTTCTGGAGACATGGAATCTTGCCACTGCTCTTCCAAATCTATTTGGCACTCTAAGCTTAAATGGGCAGGAAGTTCCTTCTCTGAGAAAGGAGACCATGATCATTTTGAAGGTCCAAAGTTATAGAAACCTGTCACATGGGTTACTGCAGCCCTCATAAGAGCTACAGGTAGCAAGAAAAGAATACAGTGTAGTTCCCCTAGTCACATCACTCAGTTGTAGATTATACTAAGTTAGCCCTTTCTCAATGATCCCCTCTGGTTCTATGAGCTTGTCTGTAGAAGAGACCAGGAATACAAAAACTGAAACAACAAGGTCACTAAATAGCTGAAACACTGGGAAATCAGGCCTACTATATTATGGAGTGGGTGGGCAAAGGTAAGTGAAATGCTAAATAGAAAGGTACTCTTTTCTTTTCCCAGAACTGCTGAAAATTAATACCAGCCCAGCCAGGGAAACTTATTCAATTACTTCAACTGATTCCCTTAGTGTACTTGGAACTGTTCTGGATACCAGAACACCTGGTTTAGTTGTCCTGGATCTGATATAAGACTACATCCTGGTGACAGTAGCAAGACTATCGGGAGTAATAGAGAATGGGAACGTTGCACAATTAATCTAACATTCCATTACCTTTTCTTCAATGCAATAGTCAAGACCTACTCTTCTAGACCTAATGTGTAATCCTAGAGTTCTCGAATTTCCCCTGGGAATAAGGTTGGTCAGGGAAGGAAGACATTCTTGTATTACCAGGGGCTGCAGTTGTTTGAGTAACAAATGTGATCTCATTGGTATCCCAAGGTTGTTCACTGTTACACATCAGTTACACATTTAGAAAGTAAGAAAAAGTTGTTACAGCAAACAGCTATGGGAGAAAAGCAAAAAACCCTAAGCTTGCTTTCTTCATCTGTAAGATTGGGATAATAGCACCAATCTCATGGTTATAAATGAGGTAATGTATATAACATACTTAACTCACGGCTTGGCAAAAAAATGAATGCTCATTAAATAGCGGCATGACTTGTCACCATCACGGTGGCAGTTATTGCATAAAGGGAAAAACAAGAGATCTGCCAAACGGATAATAAAGACACTCAGAAAATACAGAATGAGTAAGGACTGGGTTAACTTGCAGTGAATCTGTATACTTAAATCTAGGGATGCCTGGGAGTTTGGTTCCCCTGGTCAAGTTTAGGATGAAATGTGCTAGCTTCATAAAGTGCTATTTTAAGTCTGAAACTCCCTTGGAGGCACTCGGTACTAGACTGTCTAGACTGCTTATTGAAAATGAATAGATTGATGGTGTGCATCTGACTTAACTGATTATGCAGCCTACCTTCAGCTATATGACTGGCAGAGTGTCAAAGATTCTCGGTGAACTTGTGCCTTGCCTGGTTCCCCTGAAACCAAGGTTATCTTAGACATATCTCAGTGGTTCACAATTAGAAGACAAAGTTATCCCATGCAACTAAAAAATCACCTTAGCCATTTTTCTCCTGCTGTACTGTATCTTTAGCCACATTAAAGCCTTATGAGAATCTCATAGGTTCTTTCAATTATCTAATGTCATGTAGTGGCCACAATATACTTTGATGATTAATAAGTATTTGGGAGATAAAGAGATTTTAAAATATCAGAAATTCTTCAGAATGTAAATCCGGGTCTATTTCTGGTCCTTATTATACAGATCTGACATCTATAACACAATCATAAGGAAGCATCTTTTACAATAACTTATATGCTTACTTTTATTAACTTCAAGTTTGGTCAAATGTATGCTGACAGCCTATTATCATTAGAATTTTAATAACATCACAAAGAAGATCTTAAGAAGGCTAGAATAAGAAATGAAAATTATACACATGACTCACATGAAGAGAATCAGGAGAAGCTGCAACAAAATACATTGAATAATTAAATTATTTTCTATTCATTTTTAGGTTATCTGATAGTTTAGGTAGCTATTCAGTATTTTACATGATCATTGTGGATCCTGACTGTAACATATCATTTATGCAGAAAACACTCAAATAAACCCAATCTCATGAACTTAGAAGCAAGAGATGACCAAGGTCGCACATTACAATTTATCTTGTGCTTTATGTGCAGGAAGCCTCAGCTCCCTTAGATTCATCAAGGATCAACTCATGCAACTCTCATCCATGAGCCTGGCTATGAAACTTCAAAGCCTCACTGCACATTAAAGCTGAAAAGCAGAAGGGGTAGGATGGGCTGAACTACTTCAACACGCTGAGAGAAACAAGAAGTGAAAGCTGATTAATCTGAAGGCAAGAGAAAAGAGAGACAGAAGGCCCTTTGAGGATTATTTGGAATAGGCTTTAACCTCACCCTTCCCCCATACTAACAACTCCCAAAGCTGTAGGCATCGGTGATTATGTTTATAATGATGAATCTGAGTCATCAAGAAAGGACCATGATGTTCAGGATATTGTTTAGGAAGGATGTAGATTACATGATCTGTTTTAGAACTATTTCCATAAAAATACTTCTTTATAAGTGTTTTTAAACACTTATTAAAAAGGTAAGCATCAGCAATTTGCAAAATGTATTTATTCAAATGGAAAGTTTGTTCCTAGAGAATGTTGTGTAAATGTTGGCATAGCAACAACTGAATCTATAATGGGTCCACACACTAACCAGGAAGCTGTTTTTCTTTTTTGAATAAATCTCTAATATCTTGTTTAGTTGTGAATTTCTCATAAGACTACAGAATATGCTAAGCTATCCACTTATATAAGCCTCCTGTTTATTGGCTTTGAAAAGATTGTTTCCAAAGTTAGTGTTCATGTGACAGTGTTCTGTTCACCACTTTCACCAACCCTGACTTAAGACTAGTGAAACTGCAAGAAAAGAGAGGAGTGTAATATGGTGAAAAGGTCCGGAATTTGCAGTCACAATATGCAGATTCCTGTTCCAGCTCCGGCACTAAACGGGCTGCACTATCTGGGCCTGTCTCCTAATTTGTGAAGCTAAGGTGTTGTATATCATTTCTTAGGCCTTTTCAGTTATAACTGGGAAGTTTTATAACTGGGAAGATTTTTGTTGTGTAGGCATAGCTTATCTTATCCAAACCCTTTTGAGATATGAATACACTATTTTCCAGCCAACCAACCACCATCCCCTAAACCAACAGCAAATAAATAAATAGAAGAGAATACCAACAAGGCACGCCCGCCCCACCCAACCCTGTGCTAAGATTTATATAAAAATCTATGATGCGGGGCGCCTGGATGGCTCAGTGGGTTAAGTCTCTGCTTTTGGCTCAGGTCACGATCTCAGGGTCCTGGGATTGAGCCCAGCATCGTGCTCTGTCTCAGCAGGGAGCCTGGTTCCCCTCTCTCTCTGCCTGCCTCTCTCTGCCTACTTGTGACCTCTCTGCCAAATAAATACGTAAATCTTTAAAAAAAATCTATGATGCATCATATTCAGAATTCCTTGTTTTCTTGCTTCTGAGCCATTTTGACACTATTATTTACTCAGTGGGTCATGCATACAATGCCTTCAAGGTTTTTTCTGGCTGAAAAAGGTATGAAGTAAGTAGTTCTTATCACAGACTGATGGAAATAACTTTTCCTAGAAAAACAAAATTCCCACATTCCAAAGTGACATTTCATTTACTAAAAAACAAAGTCATGTAAACTAAAAAGATGCCATTTGGACCATCTTCCTATTTCTTGATAAGGTGGGAAAAAGGCATTTCCCAATTGTATCTCACCTCTGTAACCTATTTGAGGAACTTAAAATTAATTTTTTCATAGGGAGTAGGTTTTCTAATTCAGAATTTGTTATATAGTCTAGGTATTCATATACCCAATCAATATGTCACAAATGTACAGCTTAGGGTGGCATGTAGTATATATATATGTACATATATGTATATATGTATACATATATACATATATTCCCATGTTTTCATGGGAATTAGGGAGTTAAAGGCTATACAGGAAGTCAGATACTTAAAAAATTAATTTGAAGTTACAGAACTGAGCTAGTGAGTGGGAAGCCTCAGTGTTAGAGAGAAGAAAAAATCCTGAAGCTGCTTCTTAAGGACAGTGTGGTGGTTATGATCACTACCTAACACTTAAAAAAATATATCTTTGTGCCTCCAGAGGTATGTGACAAAATGCCAGCTGATAACAGGCAGGTTTCCAGAAATACATCTGGCGCAAATGCCAGAAATGGATTTCTACAAGAGAAAACAATAGAGGTAATGTATGTCTATAAAGTCAGTATTCTATAAAGACAAAACAAACATGGTTTCCCCAAGAGTGAGTCTTACTAACTCAACATGGCTTTCTTGTAAAACCAAAATTTACAACGTATATTCAGGTGTCTCTTGTCCAATGATCTTAAGCTTAATAAGGAATAATGAGATACAGAGAAATGGCCTAACAGATTGTCTCATAATAAAAGGTAGAAGGCCAAATTTTCTTTTGAAGGAATTTCACAATTCATAACTCCTTATTAAAGAATTTTCCTGAGATGGTAGATGGCAGCAATCAAGTTACCAGCAATCATTAAGAACTGATTTAAAGGTAGAATATTCTAATACATGATATTTATGGATAAGGGGGTATACCTTACCCCCAGAAAACAAATACAGAATTAGCAAATGCTCTAATTTATACAAAATTAAGCTCACAATCAGGTGGAATCATCAAAACAGAAGATAGGGATTTCTCCTTTCACTAGTGCCTCAACTATATTAGCAAGGGTATCATTTGTCTTAGTGTTTACAGTTCTTAGACATATAAGTTTCTTTTTAATTTATGGATCCTATCTATACTGATTATAGTTCTGTCCCATATGGAAGAATATGGGAAGAACTGTAACCGATAATAGCCATTTAATGGGGAAAAGGCAGGTAGACGAAGTCACCAAATATGAAATACGGTTTTAAATACCAAACTCTATGTTACAGTCAATGCTTTACAACCTGTCAGCATAGACAGTATGATATTACCTCTGTGATAATTAGCTGCAATCTAGATCCAGGAGTGAATGGTTGGCCTAACAAAACATGTTCTACAGTTCATCAAAAAGCCACATTCCAGGGGCACCTGGGTGGCTCAGTGGGTTAAAGCCTCTGCCTTCAGTTCAGGTCATGGTCACAGGGTCCTGGGATCGAGTCCCACAACGGGCTCTCTGCTCAGTGGGGAACCTGCTTTCCCCTCTCTCTCTGCCTGCCTCTCTGCCTACTTGTGATCTCTCTCTGTCAAATAAATAAATAAAATCTTAAAAAAAAAGAGAGAGAGAGAGAGAAATGCACATTGCAGAGGTGGCTATTCAGATAGCACTTAAGAGAGAACACTCAGCTACCTCTTCCTCCTGCCAACAACTGCAGAGCATAATGGATTTAGGAAATGGAGTCTCTCTGACAAATTAGTGCCTTTGGTAATTAGGACACGGACTCCAGAAATGACTTTTTACTGGTGGAATTAATATTGTTTATATGTGAATTTTCTCCAGGAATGACAACAGAATGCAAACTTTTGCTTGCTCTGCCTAAAGGGGAAGGTGCTAATTATCAGGATTACTTTGTTTTCTTCCTTTTCCTCATGGTGGCTCCTCAGGGATCCCTTTAGAAAACCTGGGGCTTCGCTGAGCAGTACACTGGAAACCACTGATCCGTCTCAATCCCTTCATTTTACTGACAAGAAAACTGAAATCCATAAGTGAAGTGACTCACCCAAGGACACAACTGCTTGATTATAGAATTAGGGCTATACCTTGGTTTCCAGAACTATGTAATGCTCTTCTTTAGACTCAAATTACTTCTATGAAAAATATCATAATATGTGTATTATGGCTTGTCTCTAAAGATTTACTTTCCTTTATGCCAAATCAGTGGTTCTCAGCCCAGAGCAATTTTGCACCCCTAGGGAATGTTTAGCAATGTCTGGATACATTTTTCATTGTCACAACTTGGAAAGGAAGGAACCACTGGCATCTAGTGTGGAGAGGCCAACAATGTTGCTAAACATCTAATAACACACAGGACAGCACCCCCCACATACAAAGAATTATCCAGCCAAAAATGTCAACAGTCACTTCTAGATACATGTCTCAAAGAACTGAAAACAGATACTCCAACAAAAACTTGTATAACAATGTTCACAGCAGCATTACTTACAATAGCCAAAGAGTGGAAACAATCCAAATGCCCACCAACTGATGAAGAGATAATCAAAATGTGTAATATTTATATAATGGGGTATTATTCAGCCACAAAAGGGATAAGGTACTAACACAAATACAACATGGATAAACCTAAAAAAAAGCAGGGCGAGGCTAGACACAAAAGGTCTTACATTGTATTATTCTCTTCATATGAAATATCCAGAATAGGTAAATCTATAGAGAAAGAAAGCAGATTACAGGTCTCCAGGACCGAGGAAGAGGGAAGAATGAAGACTGACTACTTCATCGGTCTGGAATCTCCTGTGGAGATAATGAACATTTTTGGAAATAAATAGTCACATAACATTGTGAATTACTGTCACCGAATTGTACACTTGAACATGGTGAATTCTATGCTATGAGAAAAAAATGTCAACATTGCAAACCTAACTTACTGTACCAAAGGTTATTTTGTTAAATAGGTAAAAGGCAGAGAGGATTGTATCAAAGACAAAAAGCATCCAACACTATAATGACTTTGTTTTGTTTGTTTGTTTTTTAAGTGGCTTGACCCTTCTTAAAGAGTTACCTCATTTTCCTAGTGGAAAAGACCTGCCAGGAAAAAATAATGGCTGCTGTCAACCCCAAGCACATTTGTATTACTCTTATAAAATTATGAAGATAAGGGTTTACAATAAATTGGTGACCTCATCTAAACGGCAGAGGCATGAACATGCTGCCGTAATAAAGAGACTCTGAAATTTAATGCAGGCCAGAAAGGAAATAATTAATTGGCTTTAACTGTGTGCCTTTACTTGAACTATAAACCAATAGCTGTCAAATAAAAGCAGACACTACACTAAGAGAAAGACACTTTACAAGGCTTGTCACTTTGCATGTTCATTCCTTGGTTGAAAATATAGAACTGTATGCTCAGAGTTAAAGTTTAGGACTGGCCTCAACTGAGCGGTAGTTCAGCAGCAGATCTAAGAGCTTCAAGGTTTACTGTGATGGCTCTAAACCATCTTTCCTTCTGCTAAGTCTCGGTAAGTGAGGTAACGTGTTTGCGTTTCTTGGGCTAAAGGAGCCAAGCACATCCTGTGACCCAAAGAAATTATGCTGCTATGTTTTAATAAAAAACAGACTGTAACTGGCACATTGCCATTTTAATATGTTCGTGGATATGAGAACATCAAGGGCATTAAGTTACCATTAGGTATAGAAAATGAAGACAGAAACGAACTTTTCAGATTCAGACCTTAGAGACCCAGGATTTTCTTCTAGGCTAGGTAAATCTCTAAAGGCTACTGGAAGAGGAGAAACAAAAAATGCAAAGCTACGTCATTTTAATTATTCTCCACAAATAACCCTGTCTGCTTGTCATCATTCAGTTATTCCCAATACTGTTTTCTAAGGCACACATGAAGCAAAATTCATCCTTTTGAAGATTCATGGCTAAATACTATTCCCATTTTGTATAACAGGTATAGGGCATCTTGTAGCCAGCTATTATTGCGACAACATAATGAATTTCTTCCAGAAGCTCTGTTCTTAAGGTAAAGACAGTGACATTCACCATCAATAACTGTGTATTAGGCTAATACATACCATGAATTGCTGCTCTAGCATTTAGAACATTCAGTAAGAGAAGTGTGTTCTGTTATAAAGAAAATTCACATGGAAAACAAGTATGACTTAAAAATCAAATTCTATACAAACATCGTAACAAAACAGGGGTGCCTGAGTGGCTCAGTTGCTTGGATGACCAACTCTTGATTTCGGCTCAGGTCATGATCTCAGGGTTGTGGGATTGAGCCCTGCACCGGGTTCTGCACTCAGAAGGGAGTCTGCTTGGATTCTCTCTCCCTTCTCCCTCTGCCCCTCCCCACCCTATGCTCTCATTCTCTTTCTAAAATAAATCTTTAAAAAAAAACAAGAGCATTATAATGAAACAATAGCTGCAAAAATTTTTAGCAAGAAAAATCCCAAGGAATTGCTTTGTGGAGTACTAAGACTTGTGTCGTTTTGTCATGAATACACCAGTTGCTCAGGGGATGGGGGGGTGTGTGAAAGCATAGAATAGTTTTAATTTCCATCCAAAGACGATAAAGATAAATATTCCAGCATTGTGTACATAACATTTTGTGAGCCAATACATACACATTTATATAATCCCCACATTCTCTTCCTTGTGAAAACGTTCATTCTCCAATGAAATGTTATACATGATTTTATATACATATGCTGTTCCTTTTTGTAACAGCATCTCCCCTTGTTGTCTCCTACTATTCTGGTGTTCCATAATGTATTCTATTCTTCCTGTTAAGAAAAACCTCAAGGGTGGGGGGTGGCGCTTGGGTGGCTCAGTGGGTTAAAGCCTCTGTCTTTGGCTCAGGTCATGATCTCAGCGTCCTGGGATGGAGCCCCGCATCGCATCATCAGGCTCTCTGCTCAGCAGGGAGCCTGCTTCCCCCTCTCTCTCTGCCTGCCTCTCTGCCTAGTTGTGATCTCTGTCTGTCAAGTAAATAAAAGAAAAGAAAAGAAAAAAAGAAAAACCGCAAGGACAAAAACTACTGATCAGGAAGGGTGGCTTTCACCAGCTTAAGTGGTATTTTAAACCCTTTACTTTAGGCACCTTGCAGTATGGGATGTGTCCCTCGCTGCTCAGAAGACTTTTTGGTATTTGAGGCACTCCACTACCTGATACATGTCTTTTAGCTGTTACCATAAATGGTGATAAACAATGAGTCATTTCTCTTTGCCCATCTGTCCAGTCAGTCCCCCATGGAATATATGAACATCGTCATAGATCCGAGAAAATATTTTCTTCCGTACCAATCAAATCAACAGATACCTCCTAAGTTTTTAATTGACTTTATACACTACTAATGACTAGGGTATTCAAAACATGGCCTACTAGAAGACAAGAAAAACTGCACAGGCCATCAGGAAACCTAGGTTTGCCTTATGGCTCTCCATTTTATAGGCTGTGGAGTTTAGATTACCTTCAGTTTTATAATCCATAAAATAAAGATAATATCCCTATTTACATCATAGTGTTCTCTGACAACTCAAATTAAGATAATGTATGAGAAATATCTATGTTATGAAGTGTTCCATAGACACTTGTTGATCTCAAAATAATTATATATTCTTAAGTCCTATATATGAAGCTCTAGCTCAGAACTCATATATCTGTAGTAAATGCGATTTCAATGACACGTAAATGGACACAGATGGTGGTCTAATAAAAAAATTAAATAGACAAGTGTGTTCTCATCCTCCTACCACCACGTTTAAGACTTGGCTCACACTTTTTTTCATGTCACATAAAAGAATGATTCATCTAACACATATTCATAAATAATTTCTTCATCTAGTATCAAAGAATATTTAAAGAAATTCATGCCAATATTAATTTTAACTTTTCACCTACACTGTATGGTTTTCCAGCTGTGTTCTTTGTTTTCATGCCTCCTTGTTAATGAGGCTAGTGCCATGTCTTTGTGATATTTTCCTTTCCTGCTGTCCCTTTGTATGACACATTGAGCTATGTTTGTGAGAATCTTTGCCAAATCCAGTAAAAAAACTTCATTGTATGTTGCCAGAAGAGAAAAAAAATTTACCACATAGTAGCATCTTTTTTCCCCCACTAACAGTGACAGCAATTAGCAAGTGAAATCAGGCAAGCTAAGTAAAGACTAGAGAGTAAAGGATAGAGTCTTGAGATTCAGGATGTGAAGGATGTTTTTAAAGTGGCCAACGCAAACAGTCAAAATGCTATTATAAGCTTCCATGTGTTTGTAAAGTAGCATTTTTTGGAGCACTTCCCTTATCTCCAGACTGGAAATATGCCCATCCTTGCCGATAACATTACCATGTCCTATCCTTTAGCAAGAACTCCTTTTAGTTGCCTGACCATTTAAACAAAGACTTGCTGAAGAACCTTTTAAAGTAAGCTCCCAATGATCTCCTTGCTAATGACCTCATGGTCATTCTGAAAAGGAAGAGAGGACACAATAAGGAATGCATTGCTCTCAGTGCGACTTCTCCCTGTGGTCATGATGAAATCCAACAATCCAAACATTCTTCACATCCACCTGAAGCTTGAAATTAGGTGAGGACCAAGCCACAGTAGTTACTCTGGAAACTTCTGTTGACAGCTGACTTGGAGTTAGGATGCGGCATGGATTCAGTCCCAGAACTTTCACCAGTTCTTTTCAAATTTACTCATGTTTTTTACATTTCTAAACTATCAGGAGATTGCTGTATTTTGTGGAGGCTGGGAAAGAACTAGAATCCCTGGGGCTAATCAATTCCCCAGGAAATCACTGGAGAAAACATGTAAAATCTGACTCAACAAGGTTCAGGAAGAAATTTTTCATGATTGATCCATAATCCCTGGGGCTGCTTACCAGGGGGCCCATAACAAGGAGTGGCAAGCAAAGTGCTTAGAGCACAAAACCTAAGGAGGCACTCCTTCTCCGTTGCATAACCCTGGTCCCAAGCACTGCTGCCTACGCAAGCATCTGACCAAACCACTTCATTTTAACTGTTAAAAGACAGAACCAATGGGGGTGTCTGGGTGGCTCAATCAGTTAAGCGGCTGACTCTTTGATTTCGGCTCAGGTCATGATCTCAGGGTCACAGATCAAGCCCTGCATCAAGGTCTGCACTCAGCGCAGAGTCCGCTGAGGATTCTTTCTCCTTTTCCCTCTGCCCTTCCTCCTGCTTGTGCACACACTCTCTCCCTCTAAAATAAATAAATCTTTAAAAAAAAAAAGAAGAACCAATGGAAGTATACTTATTCAATAAGGACAGCCGAGAACAGATTGCACTGCTCTCTTCTAGAGAGTTCTTAACACACTTTTATATGCGTCATTTCATTATGACAGCCACAACTTTCCAAGAATATATAAATCCCACTTGGGATATGGACAAGCAAATGCAGGGGAACTCTAGGACATGATCAGGGTAGTAGAAGTAGAATTTGAATTCAGGCCTCGAACTCTATGACCAATATTCTTCTCATTATACTACACAACACGAAGTCTCCCTCTGAGGTCCTTTATGCATACAGTTTTATGGTCTATGTTGATTAGGATTTTTTATGGAGTCACTGGTGGCTGGTAATATTAACAACAAAATGACCTTGAATTTGTCTGTTTTCTACTGCCTGTAAATAGCCTCATGAAAAAGGAAATGTCAAAGGAATTCATGTAATGGTTCTTAAATGCCAGGCTTTAACATTTTAGGGGAAATCAAAACCATTTATAAACCAACCTCACAGATGAATTTTTTAATACTGTCACTGGCTGCACAGCAGAATCATCTTTTTGTTTCTGTCAATTATCAACAAGGCTTAGAAACCATTGGAAGCACATGGGTAACTTTGCTAAGAGTTCTAAAGAAGCTGGGATTAGGACAGGTCTATATATATATATCAAGTTTGAGCCTTCTCTCCCTCTACTGGGAGATGTTCAGAAAAGAGCAGAAGGAAGGAAAACAAAAGACCCTAGCCAATGAGCAGCATGTGGTCTGTTGGTTTTTCTCTGCACTGCCCTGCTTCAGACAGTAACTTTCTAACACTAACCAGAAATACAATTTAGATGTCCACAAAATACTCTTTTGAGCTGCAAATTTAATTTCCTGGATACATAGATTAACATGGGGAAAGTATGAATTATTAAAAAGCAAACAGAAACTTACTCTTCCCCATGTTTTCTTGTGGTCTCTGGCAGGTCCCTGGATGATGACTCCCTGTATAAAACACAGCACATACACAGAGTCAGATTCACAGAGGTTGAGTCACTACATCGAGTAAGTTCCATTAAAGCCGATGTGGTCAACATGAGCATTTCATTTTAGTGCATTCCAACCTTGCCCCCTACACAAATGTATTCTTCATCACAGATAGGTATCTAACTTCAGAGAACAGAAACACAGCATTCTGAAACCATGGACTCTATCTGTATCGACTTACTATGTCCTTGTTTGTCTAGCATTAGTTTCTGCCCTTGCCAAATAAAAGTCATCAAATTGGTCACACGCTCATTTCTTAGGAAGGCAGTGACATAAACAAAAAATGTTAAACAAAATGATGAAAGGCCCAATTTTAATAACCAAGCAGCACGTTATTAGTTTGCCTATCCCTGGCTTCTCTTCAGTGTCACTCTGTGACAAATCCAATACCCTTTACAGTGTAACATTTTCCTGAATGGTGTCAAACAGCAGTACCCCTAATTAATTATCCCTGAAGCAAAGCAGCCCACAGAGCTATTACCAATAAACAGTATGAATCAATAACCATGAATTACTGACAACGGAAATTTTGTAGGAAAAAACCCACATAATCCAAATGCAGGTATGCATGGAAGAAAAGCAATTCTTTTTTTAAAAGATGAAAATACATTACACAGAAGCTAATTCATACCATAATGCTTCATTTTCTTACAGGGTTCAATCACAGAATTACCACACATTTATTATCTACCTGCCACATTCCCACCATAGAGCAAAGCACCAGAGGCAAAATTATAAGACATCATCTATCTGTCCATTAATGAATGTATAACCTACTTGAAGTTAAGCATGTACGAGAGAATGATATCATCAGGACGGCCATATAGGTCATTTCCAACTATAGTACCCCTCACAAGAAGACCAACTGGCAACTATCCATAGAAACATCAGTGTGAAAATCCGACATTAGAAGAGGACTGGACACATTCTGACCCCACTGCCTTTCCCCTACAGTGCCACATTAAGAGGGCTTCCCCCTCCACCACTGCCGCCCAGAAGTGATGGTTACTACAGTGGGAAAAGAGAGCCCAAGGCAGACATCTAGCTCCCCCAGCACATGGGCCCCTTTGCAGGAAGTCCACTCATGTCTTGCCTCATAGGGGTCAGTGGAAGAATCTGCAGGGCTTGACCACTGGGGATCAGCTAAAGAGGGAGAAGGGCATGGGGCTTACAGCAGGTCTTGGCTGATGGCATTCTTGCTTGCAGCAACACTGCTGAGCAGAGATCCTAGCCAGCAGCTCTGGCCATCTGCAGAGTTGAGCCAGTGGCCCTCTCTGCCTATGGAACTTGATTGGCAGTTTTGCCTGATTTGGATCCCCAGTCACTGAGCCATACTGGTAGGGGAGCCTGTTCTACCACGCTGCCCAAGAAGGGACGCCAATTCCCAGCCCCACCTTAGTGCTGAACATAGCCTCCAGCTCTGCCCACCCAGGAGGCCCAGATAACTAGAGTAGCCACAGAGCTCATCCTATAGCCCTGGCTCAGTCAGGAAGTCAAGCCAGCAGCCATGCGCAACAGCTCAGCAAAGCCTCTGGGCCCATATAACCAAGGAGCCTGAGTAATGATCTGAGAAATGTGGGGGCACAGCCTATTGTACTGTGAGATACAGCCCAGCTTACAATCTCATCCAGTCATGGAGCTCACTTTACAACCCTAGCAAGCAGAGGACCCCGGAATACTGGCCCTGCCCAATTGCTGAAAACAGCCTGTAGCCTTGCCCAGGTAGGAAACCAAGCTGGTAACCCCATCCAGTCAAGGAGCACTGCCTGTGATCCCACCAGACAAGGAAATCTAGCTAATGACCTTGCCTTCTAGCTGAGCACAGCCCATGGATTACATGATCAGGAAGATGAACAAGCCCCACTCAACTTCAGGGCATAAACTGTGGGCCCTGTGTAAACACAGACTTCAGCCAGTGGCACCATCTGGTTGTGGAGCACAACCTGAGGCCCCATAAAACCAGGGGTGACTGCAGAGCCCATCCTGCAGCCCTGTACAATCAAGGAGTTCATCCAGTGGCGCCACCCTGCCAGGGAACACAGCCTGGGACGCTGACCAACCAGAGGTGATTGCAGAGCCTAGCTAGTGGCCCACCAGCCAGCCCCACCACCATCATTCCCCCCAACCTCAGGGCATGGACAATGGCCTTGCCCAACTAGAAACCCCAAGAGCAAGCCCTGCCTTCCCACAGAGGCTACCAGATGACCTGTCCAGTACTCCCAAAACTTTAATGACTGGTGAAGGTCTTTCTGTCCTAAAATGAACTTTTAAAGTGTGAAAGAGGAGATTGCTTAAGCAAATGCAGAGACACCAATGCAAAGAATCATGAATAAAAAGGTAAACATAACATCACCAAAGGAAACTAATAAAGCTACAATAAGTGACCCTAACAAAATAGATTTATAGACTGCCTGAAAAGGAATTCAGAATAATCCTCTTAAAGAACTTTAATAAACTACAAGAATACACAGGTAAATGAAAATAGGAAAACAATGCCATGAACAAAAGGAGAAGTACAACAAAGAAAGAGAAACCGTCAAAATCAGAAATCTTACAGCTAAAAATAGAACTGCAGAATTCAACAGAACAGCTTACCTATCAATAATTACTTTTCATATAAATGGATTAAATTCACCAACCAAAAAACACAGAAAGGCTGAATGGATTAAAAAAAAAACCAATATCCAAATGACATATTGTCTACGAGAGACTTTAGTTTTAAGGACACATATAAAATGAAGAGACAGAAACAGATATTGCAAGCAAATGATAACCAAAAAGAGTAGAGATATCTATATTTGTTACCAGACAAGATAGACTTTAAGCTAAAAATGGTCACAAGAGACAAAGAAGGTCATTATATAATGAAAAAGGGTCAATTCATTAAAAAGATATAACAATCGTAAATATTTATTCACCCAATACTGAAACATGTGAATACATAAAGCAAATGCCAACACAAAGGAGAAATAAACAGCAATACAGTAATAGTTGGGGACTTTAATATCCACTTTCAGTGATCGGTAGATTGTACAGACAGAGAATCAATCAGGAAACAGCAGATTTAAACAACAGTATAGGCCAAAGGGACCAAACAGACATAAACAGAGCATTCCATCTAATAGTAGAATGCACATTCTTCTCAAGTACACATGAAAGGTTTTCTATGAGAGATCATATGTCAGGCCACAAGTCTCAACAAATTCAAGTCAACAAATCATATCACCTACCCTTTATAGGCCCAATGGTATGAAACTAAAAATCAAGAATGGGAGGAAAGCTGTAAAATTCTCATACATGGGAGTTAAACAACATACTCCTGACCAACCAATGGACCAAAGAAGAAAGCAAAGGGAAAATTAAAAAAAAATCTTGAGATACAAAAAAAATAGAAACACAGCAAAAGGAAAACAATGGAATGCAGGAAAAGCAGTTCTAAGAGGGGAGTTTATAGCAGTGAACTTTCAAGGAAAAAAAAAAACAAGCCCTAAGTTAGTAGAAGAAATAAATACTAAATATAAGGCAGAAATAAAAGATAGGAAAAAAAATGAACAAAACTGAGAGTTGATTCATTAAAAAGATGAACAAAATGGACAAATCTTTGGCTAGACCAAGAAAAAAAAATAAGATCAGAAATGAAAGAGGACACATTACAAGTCATACCACAAATGCAAAGGAAAATGAGACTACTACAAACAGCTATACACCAACAAATTGGACAACCTAGAAAAAACTGATGCATTCTTAGAAACATATAACCCACCAAGGCTAAATCATGAATAGAAAATGTGAACAGACTAATGAGTAAGGAGATAGAATCAGTAATCAAAAACCTCTCAAAAAAGAAAAGTCATGGATTAGATGGTCTCTCTGGTGAATTCTAATCTTTTTTAAGATTTTATTTATTTATTTGATAGAGAGAGATCACAAGCAGGCAGAGAGGCAGGGGGAAGCAGGCTCCCTGTTAAGCAGAGAGCCCGATACAGGGCTCCATCCCAGGACCCTGAGATCATAACCTGAGCTGAAGGCAGAGGCTTAACCCACTGAGCCACCCAGGCACCCCGCGAATTCTAATATTTAGAGAATTAGTCAATCCTATTCAAACTCTTCAAAAAAAAAGATAAAAATCATATAATCATCTCAACAGATGCAGAAAAAGCATTTGATAAAATTCAACATTCATTCACGATTAAGAAAAAAAAACTCTCAACGAACTGGGTAGAGAAGGAATATACCTCAATATAATAAAGGCCATGTAAGAGAAGCCCACAGTTAACATCATACTTAATGATGAAAGTCGAATGCTTTTCCTCTAAGACTTATCAGGAATGGTCTTACATTCCCAAGGATGCCCACATTCCCCACTCCTACCCAACATAGTACGGAGGTCCTAGCCAGAGTGATCAGGCAAGGGGAAAAAAAAAAGCATCTAACTCTGAAAGGAATAAGTAAAATTCTCCCTGGTTGAAGATGATATGATCTATATACAGAAAATCCTAAAGATTCTCCAAACAAACAAACAAACCTGTCAGAATAAAAGAATTCAGTAAAACTGCAGGATTAAAAATCAACATACAAAAAAAAGTTGTTTACAGAGCCTAGCAATGGACTGTCTGAAAAATAAAGAATAACCCCACTTATAATGGCATCAAAAAGAAAAAGAAATACAGGAATAAATTTAACCAAGGACGTGAACAATCTATGCACTGAAAACATGACCTGAAGGCAAAGGCCTGGCGCCCCTCAAATCAACATCTTATATACCTTAAACTTACACAATGCTTTATGTCAACTGTATCTCAAAAAAAGCCATAAAAAAAAGTGCTTGGGTGGCTCAGTGGGTTAAGGCCTCTGCCTTCCGCTCAGGTCATGATCCCAGGGTCCTGGGATCAAGCTCCGCATAGGGCTCTCTGCTCAGTGGGGAGCCTGCTTTCCCCTCTCTCTCTGCCTGCCTCTCTGGCTACTTGTGATCTCTGTCTGTCAAATAAATTTAAAAAAAAAAGAAATATATGAAACAGAGACAACTGGGGAATATATATGAGACTGAGACCTGATAACTAGTTATGTGACACTGGAAAATAACTTTCTATCTCAAATTCCTTACAAATGAAGGGCACTGAACTACATGTGTTTCCCAAATTGTCCTCCACAGGATGTTAAAAGTGCATTATTCAAAATCAGGGCTCTGATCAAATAAATGTAAGAAATGCTGTGTTAAAGTTAAATGGGTTTATTATAATACTTTCCAGAGTCTTAAAAATGCTAATTAGCAATGTGATCAAAGTATAGTCTCTCAGAGTATTTGGCTACTTAATCCGTTTGTAAGTAATCAATATTTCTCAGGAGTCCTTTTCTTTGGAGCTCAGTTTGGGAAACTGGACAAGGCAATTACGAAAGCCTCTTGCAGCTCTGAAATTTCATTATTTTCTAACAAGGTAGTAATTGTACAGAACAAAATTAACATAAAGTGAATGAAGAAAGAAGTCAGGGGGGTTAGATTCTCAGAGAATTTTGGAACCAAAAGGAACTTTAGAGATCATCTAATGGTTTCTCTCACTACTGCCCCCACCCCTTTTATTTAAAGCTGCAAAGCACTCTCAGAAAAATCTTATACAGAATACCAGTACATAAAATGGGTCAGGGCCAAACTCTGCAGGTTCACTTGAGGTGGACAGCTGCAGTCTCACCCACTGGGATTTCTCCTTGGGGCAGCACAGATATACCTCATGAGAAAGCCAGCACCACAGGAAGCAGAGTCTGAAATTTAGTGACCCCCTGACCCTTCAGATGAAGCTATTCAGGGAAGGCTCTAGGCAAGAGCTGGGACTCTCATACATATTCATAGAATGTCTTTTACCCTTCTCAAGTATCACCTTAACTTCCATTGTAATCCTCCAAGTCAGATAAATAAAATCACTACTATGTAAAAAGAACCACAAAACCGACCTCACTCCAGGAAAAACTGTATGAAAGCTATTGTACTAAAACTCAATCCCTGTGTGAGAAATCATGAAGGAGTTAAGCACAGGAGTCATATGGTTAAATTTCGATTTAGAGACTGTATCTCTGATGGCAGAAGGGAAAGGAGCTCTGATTGGTGAGAGTACAGTGTTATCAGACACTAGGTAAATCTGGCAGAACTTCTTGTATTTTATTTCTTTTTCTTCCTTAATATTTTATAAAGCTTTTTTTTTAAAATTATTATTTTTTTATTTGACAGACAGAGATCACAAGCAGACAGAGAGGCAGGCAGAGAGAGAGAGGGAAGCAGGCTCCCGGCTGAGCAGAGAGCCCGATGTGGGGCTCGATCCCAGGACCCTGCGATCATGACCTGAGCCGAAGGCAGAGGCTTTAACCCACTGAGCCACCCAGGTGCCCCTTTATAAAGCCTTTTTGAAAACAATCAAGCCCCTTGCATTTGTGTCAGAGGAACCACAAAGGAAAGGTTTGTCATGCATGGGCCAGGACTTTCAAAGAGGACTTGCCTCTCTAGAGGTCAACATGGTGGAGTGGAAAGGCGTCGAAAGCAGCCGTCTTCCAGGGCAAGATGAAACTCAGGAGACAAAAATCACTATTTCCTGGCAGCTGCCTCACCTAGTGTTCCAGGAGCAAACCTCCAACAACCAGAACCTTACTTTACGAAAAACAACTTCCTTACAGAGGTGAGAGGTTCAAGGCCTAATGTCCACATTACTCCCAAACCCCAAACTCCCCCAGTCACAGGTTACCATGCTTCTGATGCCACAGTGTAGCCTGCTCTTTCCACTCTATTTTCTTTTTTTCAGCCGTGTGTGTGTGTGTATGTGAGAGTGTGTGTGTATGTTCTAGTTTTTATACCTCTCTAAGTAGGAGTATTTGTCAAACTTGATTTTCAGGTCCCCATCCCAAACATCACTTCCAGAGTAATAGCAACACACTTGAAAAAACAGACAAACAAACAAAAACCAATGTCAGCAGAGCAGGTGTTAGCCAGACATTAGGAAATAAAAATCACTGTTCCATGGTTTTACCCAGCCTGGCATTAAACACTCTCTATAACCAGGTTCCACCTTTCTTAACAGTTACACGACACTCTGGTCAAATTGGCCTCCACCCATCCCTTAAATATGCTTCAAACTGTTCCAATTCTATGTCTCTGCTCTTTTCCTCTGCATTCTCGACACCTACTCAAATTCCACTCATCCCTCAACATCAGTGAAGACTTTCCTCCTTACCTGAACAGGAAGTAATCTCTTTTTCCTTTGTTCTCTTGTATAATATGGAATTTAGGTGCTATCTCCTACAGATGTGCACATATTACAGTATATCTCAGACTGTCTAATTCTCAGAGGGTAAACAATTTGTCTTCTACTTGTCTAGTTTGCACTAGATCATTTCCTGGGAGGGTTCTAGTGCCCTACCCAAATCAGACTTAGGGGAAGCTCCCATACCAAGGGTATTTGGGACACATTATGTTTGCCTAAGTTTCCCTTAGTATTGATCACTGCATCAAATTATAGTCATTTACATACCATCTTAATCAATTTCATGATTTTTGCTAGATGCATTTATCATCTATACTTCCTTTTTTCCACTGTGTATTTTTTCCTGTTTTGCCAAAGATTATTTGACCGTAGAGTTGAGGGTTCATATCTGGGCTCTCTACTCTGTTCCACTGGTCTATGTGTCTGTTTTTATGCCAGTACTATGCTGTCTTGGTGATCACAGCTTTGTAGTAAAGCTTGAAATCAGGTAACGTGATGCCCCCCATTTTATTTTTGTTTTTCAACATTTCCTTAGCGATTTGGGGTCTCTTCTGATTCCATACAAATTTTTGGATTATTTGCTCCAGCTCTTTGAAAAATACCAGTGGAATTTTGATCAGAATGGCATTAAAAGTATAGATTGCTTTAGGCAGTATAGACATTTTAACAATGTTTATTCTTCCGATCCAAGAGCATGGAATGGTCTTCCATCTTTTTGTGTCTTCTTCAATTTCCTTCCTATTTTTTTACTTCAGTATCCACTTTAGTCCTGTCCTATAAAATAGAACAGGAAAGCATGGGTTCGATTATATTTTATTTTTCTAATGCATATAAAATGCGTAATTATTAAAATTCTCAGACTTTTTCAGGATTTCCTACAGTTATTTTGCATATCACAAGCAGTACACTTTGTAGAACAATGTTTATTCCTGTCATTAATCAAAAAATATTTATTGATAGTTGTCTTTCTTCAATTGACTTATTTCGCTAAGCATAATACCCTCTAGTTCCATCCACATCGTCGCAAATGGCAAGATTTCATTTCTTTTGACGGCTGCATAGTATTCCAGTGTGTGTGTGTGTGTGTGTGTGTGTGTGTACATACCACATCTTCTTTATCCATTCACCTGTTGATGGACATCTAGGTTCTTTCCATAGTTTGGCTATTGTGGACATTGCTGCTATGAACATTCGGGTGCATGTGCCCCTTTGGAGCACCACGTTTGTATCTTTAGGGTATATACCCAGTAGTGCAATCGCTGGATCATAGGGTACCTCTATTTTCAGCTTTTTGAGGAACTGCCATGCTGTTTTCCAGAGTGGTTGCACCAGCTTGCATTCCCACCAACAGTGTAGGAGGGTTCCCCTTTCTCTGCATCCTTGCCAGCATCTGTCATTTCCTGACTTGTTAATTTTAGCCATTCTGACTGGTGTGAGGTGGTATCTCATTGTGGTTTTGATTTGTATCTCCCTGATGCTGAGTGATGTGGAGCATTTTTTCATGTGTCTGTTGGCCATCTGGATGTCTTCTTTGCAGAAATGTCTGTTCATGTCCTCTGCCCATTTCTTGATTGGACTATTTGTTCTTTGGGAGTTGAGTTTGCTAAGCTCTTTATAGATTTTGGATACTAGCCCTTTATCTGATATGTCGTTTGCAAATATCTCCTCCCATTCTGTCAGTCATTTTTCAGAGAAAGACAACTATCATATGATCTCCCTGATATGAGGAAGTAGAGATGCAACATGGGGGCTTGGGGGGTAGGTAAAAAGAAAAAATGAAAGAAGATGGGATCAGGAGGGAGACAAACCATAAAAGACTCAATCTCACAAAACAGGCTGAGGGTTGCTGGGGAGAGAGGGGTCGGGAGAGGGTGGTGGGGTTATGGACATTGGGGAGGGTATGTGCTATGGTGAGTGCTGTGAAGTGTGTAAATCTGGTGATTCACAGACCTGTACCCCTGGGGATAAAAATACATTATATGTTTATTTAAAAAATTAAAAATTAATCAAATAAATAAATAAATATTAATTGACTGTCTTTTACTTGCCAGGCACTGCTCTATTCTTTAGGACAGTTGTTCTCAACTATGGGCAATTTTCTCCCCACAGGACACTTTGCAATGTCTACAGATATTTTCATTTGTCACAACTGGGGAGGAGTGCTTCAAGCATCTATGGGCTGATGACAGGGATACTGCTAAACATCTACAATATGCAGAACAGCCCTCCACAACAAAGAATTATCCAGTCCAAAATGTCAATAGGGTCAAGGATGAGAAACTTTGCTTTAGAGAAACAGTGGGAAAGAAAAGAGACAAATTCTCTGCTTTTCTGGAACTTAAAATCCATTAAGACAATATCATAGATGATAGATAGTCCCTTCCAGTATGTTCAAGTAAGATTCCTTAGTGTACAACTGACAGGACATCTTCTTTGTGTGTTCTTTTTTTTTTTTCCTAAGATTTTATTTATTTGACAGAGAGAGATCACAAGTAGGCAGAGAGGCAGTCAGAAGGAGAGAGGAGGAGGAAGCAGGCTCCCTGCCTAGCTGAGAGCCGATGCAGGACTCAGTCCCAGGACCCTGAGATCATGACCTGAGCCGAAAGCAGAGGCTTAAGCCACTGAGCCACCCAGGCGCCCTTGTGTGTTATTTCTTATATATGGAAGGCATGCCAGCACTAAGCTGATTTCTAGTATCAGGGCCTCTTAAATAACAGTAGGTTATACACATCCTGATGTGAGTTCCAGCAACAGGTCCAAGTATGGGTTTTGTCACCACACAAGCCAGGGTGTGGGGTCTGCCCTGCCAATTACTATCCAACCCTGGGCAACTTATTTAACTTCTTTAAGCCTCAGGTTCTTCATCCATAATGGGATTATTAATGGTAGCCCTAATTTCACAGGCTTTGAAAGAACATAAAATGATACCAGAACAGTTATTGATAACAACAAACATGCGTTCGGAGGACTTATGAGAATGATAATAATTTTCTTCTGCTAAAATGTCTTGGTTCAGTCTAGTTCTGGTAGTTTATTTTCTAGTTGATCAATCTGGTTCAATACATTAAGTATAACGAGAACTACTTAAGATAGAGAGTAGAATATATTTTATGAGCTGAATTTTTAACAATAAAATCTGATTTTAAAGCTGCAGCTTTAGCTGCATGTACTATTAAAATTTGGAATGTGTACCACCAGTTTTCTAAGAGCTTCCCTTCCCATCTTTTAGGTCCCTTTACATGCACTTACTCCTCTTTTCCCAGCCTTCCAGTGACAATCATAGTCTGGAAACTCCTAACCCTGGGAGTGATTCTTTTTCTAGTGATCCTTTGAGATTCAATTATATCTAGCTCTTCATTATTTTTGAAACCCTGCAAGCTACATTTTAATCTGTAGAGAAGCACTTCAATGCTGGCTTTAATTTTCAGCTGCATGGGTCTCTCATGACTGTTAGGTAGGTCAATCACTTCACTATCCTCCCTGGTACTCAAATACACCATTACATTAATTTCTGGCCACCCTACTAAAGGCTTTCTTTGCCTTTCCTAGTCTCCTGCTCTTCCTTAAGTCCCAAAGCCCCTTCTCATTTTTTTAAAAGATTTTATTTATTTATTTGACAGAAAGAGATACAGTGAGAGAGGGAACACAAGCAGGGGGAGTGGGAGAGGGAGAAGCAGGCTTCCCTCTGAGCAGGGAGCCCAATGCAGGGCTCCATCACAGGACCCTGGGATCATGACCTGAGCCAAAAGCAGAAGCTTAACAACTAAGCCACTGGTGCCCCAACCCGTTCTCATTTTTAAGACTAAGGACTAAGGGTCCTGTTGCATACTCTAGAGATGAGATGAAGTCCATTCTTCTCTCAGTAACTTTTTTTTAAGATTTATTTATTTATTTGACAGAGATCGCAAGTAGGCAGAGAGGCAGGTAGAGAGAGAGTGGGGGAGGCAGCTCCCTGCTGAGCAGAGAGCCCAATGCGGGACTCGATCACAGGATCCTGGGTTCATGACCTGAACTGAAGGTAGAGGCTTAACCCACTGAGCCACCCAGGCGACTCTTCCCTCAGTAACTTTTAAAGCCCCAGCTCTGGTCAGCTGCCTAAAGGTTTTTCTATAAGAGATGGGTTCTACTAGGTTTTTGAGTGCTTGCCCTCTGCATCTTCTCCACTTGAAATAATAATGATTCCACTGGTATATACTATATCTCCACAAGCATAAGGCAGTTTCACATATATCATCTTATCGGTGCTTGGAACAACCTTATGAGGTAAGTACACTAATACCTATTGATAAATGATGAAACTATATTTCAGAGGAAGTGACTCACTCATGTTCACACAGTTAGTAAGTAGGGGCACCCCATGATTATTGGCTTTAACTTATCAACATATTCACATCAAAAGTGCTCACATTATAAGTGTATACCTCAATGACTTCACACACATATCTGTGTAAGTGGCATCCAGATTAAGACTCAGAACACAATCCAGGATTTTAATCTAGAGTTCCTGACACCAAGTCCAGTGCTCTTTCAATCATGTATATAGTCACTCCACACATATTTACTTCCTGCTTACCACATTTGAGTCATTTTGTTAGCAGTAGGGATTTGATGGTAAATAAAACAGATGTGCCCTAATAAAGCTTAGGGGCTCTGGGGAAGCATAATAACTTTTTCAATATACATAAAGGAACAAAAGGTATTAAAGAAACTGAAAGAAGTTTTGTATGGCTTCGGCATGACCAGCAAGAGAGAAGCTGGGAGTCAGAGACAATAGGTCAAATTATATAAAGCTTTACTGGGTGAAAAGCTCGGATTTTATTCTAAATATAGTGGGAAGCCACTAAATACCTCTGCATTCATAAAGAAACTATTCCCCAAAAGCCTGCTTAATTAATTCTTCAATTACCCTAACCTTCAGGTACTTACTATATGCCATTCACTTTCCCAAATCCATTAACTCAATGTGTAACAAATGACATAAAGGCTTGAGAAACATAAGTAGCATGTACTAATATATGACAAAATTAATAAATTAGAAAACTCTAATATATAAATAGTTTTTTGAAACAATATATGCATGTATTAATATTTGTAGATGCTGTTCCTTCCAGTGATATACACAAGGCAGCAGTATCAAAAGTGCTGTCAGATATTATGGAATTCCTTGGATACTTACCTTTTTTAGAATCTAGAAAACAAAATCAGGAAAATTATGCAAATGAAGAAAATAACGTTTTGTTTCCATCTGCTTGCCAGTTATCCTGAGATTTGGGTAGAGTAGTATATAGCAGACTCAGCACAGTCATCTTTTCAATTCAACAAATACATACTGTGTAACTCTCAAACACACATTGTGTTTCTCCTACTTGCCTAGGTTCTAGGGATACAACAGCAAACAAAAGACAAAAAAAAATCTCTGCTCTCATGAAAGTTATAATCTAGATGGGAAGAACTAATTCACCTGTGCTTGTCTAGACAAACAAACAAATGTCCCACATGTTAAATTGTGACAAATAGTGGTACATTCCAATAAAAAAATAAGACTGGAAAGGAAGACAAAAATTATTTAAAGATGATGGTCTATATAAGTACTTTTTTAAAGATTTTACTTATCTGTTTGAAAGAGAGAGAGAGAAAGAAGCACAAGTAGGGGAGAGGGGCAGAGGGAGAAGCAGGCCCTCCACTGAGCAGGGAACCTGATGTACGGCTCAATCCCAGGACCCTGGGACCATGACCTGAGCTGAAAGCAGATGCTTAACCAAGTGACCCAGGTACCACTCCATTTTTAACTCCTTGAGGAACTTCCATACTGTTTTCCAGAGTAGCTGTACCAGCTTGCATTCCCACAAACAGTGTAAGAGGGTTCCCCTTTCTCCACGTCCTTATCAACATTTGTTGTTTCCTGTTTTGTTCATTTTAGGCATTCTGACTGGTGTGAGGTTGTATGTCATTGTGGTTTTGATTTGTACTTCCCAGACGCCAAGAGATGTGGAGTATTTTTTCATGTGTCTGTTGGCCATTTGTATGTCTTCTTTGGAGAAATGTCTGTTCATATCGCCTGCCCATTTCTTTTTTTTTTTTTTTAAAGATTTTATTTATTTATTTGACAGAGACAGATCACAAGTAGGCAGAGAGGCAGGCAGAGAGAGAGCGGAGGAAGCAGGCTCCCTGCTGAGCAGAGAGCCCGATGCGGGACTCGATCCCAGGACCCTGAGATCATGACCTGAGCCGAAGGCAGCGGCTTAACCCACTGAGCCACCCAGGCGCCCCATCGCCTGCCCATTTCTTGACATTTCTTTGTATTTTGGGTGTTAAGTTTTTTAGTTCTTTACAGATCGTAGCTACTAGCCCTTTATCAGATATGTCACTTGCAAATACTTTCTCCCATTCTGTAGGATGCCTTTTAGTTTTGTTGACTGCTTCCATTGCTGTGCAGAAGCTTTTTATCTTGATGAAGTCCCGATAGTTCATTTTTGCTTTTGTTTCCCTTGCCTTTGGAGAAGGCAATAAGTTATGGAGGTCGAGGTCACAGAGGTTGCTGGCTATGTTCTTCTCTAGGATTTTGATAGACTACTGTCTCAGTCTAGGTCTTTCACCCATTTTCATTTTATCTTTGTGTATGTTGTAAGAAAATGGTCCCATTTCATTCTTCTATATATGGGTGTCCAATTTTCCTAGCACTATTTATTGAAGAGACTGTCCTTTTTCCATTGGATATTCTTTCCTACTTTGTGGAAGATTAGTTGGCCATACAGTTAAGGGTGCATTTTGGGGGTCTCTATTCTGTTCCATCGACCTATGTGTCTGTTTTTGTGCCAGTACCATACTGTCTTGATGATTACAGCTTTGTAAGAGAGCTTTCATTCTTGCATCACAGTTTCCATTCTGGCACTGTGATGCTACCCGCTTTGGTTTACTTATTCAACATTTCTCTGGCTATTCCATACAAATTTTCCTGATTCCATACAAATTTTAGGACTGTTTGTTCCAGCTCTGTGAAAAACTGTCAGTGTTATTTTGATAGGGATTGCACTGAATGTGTAGATTGCTCTGGGTAGCACAGACATTTTAACAATATTTATTCTTCCAACCCAGGACCATGGAATGTTTTTCCATTTCTTTGTGTCCTCCTCAATTCCTTTCATAAGTGTTCAGTGGTTTTTAGAACACAGATCCTTTACCTCTTTGGTTAGGTTTACTCCTGAGTATCTTACGGATTTTGATGCAATTATAAATGGGATCAATTCCTTAATTTCTTCTTCTGTCTCACTGTTAGTATAGAGAAATGCAAAAGATTTCCATGCACTAATTTTATATTCTGCCACGTTGCTGAACTGCTGTATGAGTTCTAGCAATTTTGAGGTGGAGCCTTTTGGGGTTTCCACATAAAGTATATGTCATCTGCAAAGAGTGAGAGTTTGACTTCTTCTCTGCCAATCTGAATGCTTTTTTGGGGAAGGGGGTTAAATTTTGTTAAAAATCTAATTTATTTATTTGAGAGAGAGAAAGAGTAAAGGCCAGGGAGAGAGGCAGGGGGAGAGAGAGAGAAGCAGACTCCCCACTAGCGGGGACCCTGAAGTTGGGCTTGATCCCAGGACCCTGGGATCATGACCTGAACCAAAGGAAGACACTTAACCAACTGAGCCACCCAGGAATCCCTCTTTTTTGTTTTCTGATTGCTAAGGATAGGATTTCTAGTATTATGTTGAACAACAGTAGTAAGAGTGAGCACCCTGTCACCTTCTTGACCTTAGGGGAAAAGTTCTGTTTTTCCCCCATTGAGAATGATATTCGTTGTGGGCTTTCCATAGATGGCTTTTATGATATTGAGGTATGTTCTCTCTATCCCTACACTGTGTACAGTTTTAACCAAGAAAGGATGCTGTGTTTTGTCAAGTGTTTTTTCTGCATGTATTGAGAGAATCATATGGTTCTCATCCTTTCTTTTATTAATGTGATGTATCACACTGATTGATTTGTGAATGCTGACCCACCCTTACAACCAAGGAATAAATCCCAATTGGTCACGGTGAATAATCCTTTTAATGTACTGTTGGATCCTATTGGTTACTATCTTGGTATTTTGGCATCCACGTTCATCAGGGATATTGGTCTGTGATTCTTCTTTTTGGTGGGGTCTTTGTCTGGTTATAGGATCAAGGTAATGCTGGCCTCATAGAATGAGTTTGGAAGTTTTCCTTCCCTTTCTGTTGAAACAGCTTCAGAAGAATAGGTATCAGTTCTTCTTTAACTATTTGGTAGAATTCCTCTGGGAAGCCAGCTAGCTATGGACTCTTATTTGTTGGGAGATTTTTGTTTACTGTTTCAGTTTCCTTGCTGGTTAATAGTGTTTTCAGATTTTCCATGTCTTCCTGGCACAGTTTTGGTAGTTTATAAGTAAAATGCATCCATTTCTTCCAGACTGCCTAATTTATTGGCATATAGTTACTCATATGTTCCTAAAATTGTTTATATTCCCTTGGTGTTGACTGTGATCTCTCCTCCTTCATTCATGATTTTATTAATTTCAGTCCTTTCACTTTCCTTTACAATAAGTCTGGCCAGGGGTTTATCAATCTTATTAATCCTTGAAAGAACAAGGTCCTAGTATTGTTCATATGTTCTACTGTTCCTTTGGTTTCTACTTCACTGACTTCTGCTCTAATCTTTATTAGTTCTCTTCTCCTGCTTGGTTTAGGCTTTGTTTTTCTTTCTCCAGCTCCTTTAGGTATAAAGTTAGTATGTGTATTTGAAACTTTTCCAATTTTTTAAGAAAGTCTTGTATTGCTAAGTACTTCCCTCTCAGGACTGCCTTTGCTGCATCCCATAAGTTTTCATTGTGCTTTCATTTTCATTTGTTTCCACGAATTTTTTAATTCTTTAATTTCCTGGTTGAACCATTCATTCTTTAGTAGGATGCTCGTTAACCTCCATGTGTTTTGAGTTCCTTCCAGAGTTTCTCTCATGATTGTGTTCAAGTTTCAAAGCACTGTGGTCTGGAAATATGCATGGAATAATCCCAATTTTTGGTATGGTTTGAGACCTGATTTGTGACCCAGTATGGAATCTATTTGGAGGAATGTTCCATGTGCACTCAAGAAGAATGTGTATTCTGTTGCTTTAGGATGGAATGCAATGTACACTCACAGCAATGGACAAGCCATCTAAGCAGAAGATGGTCCAGTCCATCTGGTCCAGTGTGTCATTCAAAGCCCTTGTTTCCCTGTTGGTCTTCTGCTTAGATGGCTTGTCCATTGCTGTGAGTGGGATGTTGAAGTCTCCTATTATTACTGTATCATTATCAATATGTTTATTTAATTTGGTTAGTAATTGGTTGATAAAATTGGCTGCTACCAAGTTAGGAGCATAAATATTTATAATTGTTAGATCCATCTTGTTGGATGGATCCTTTTAAGTATGATATAGTGTCCCTCATCATCACTTACTACAGTCTTTGGTTTAAAATCTAATTTATTTGGGGCACCTGGGTGGCTCAGTGGGTTAAAGCCTCTGCCTTTGGCTCAGGTCATGGTCCCAGGGTCCTGGGATTGAGCCCTGCATCAGGCTCTCTGCTCAGCAGGGAGCCTGCTTACCTTCCTCTTTCTCTGCCTACCTGTGATCTCTGTCAAATAAATAAATAAAATCTTTTTAAAAAATAAAATAAAATCTAATTTATTTGATGTGAGGATTGCTACTTCAGCTTTCTTTTGAGGTCCATTAGCTTGGAAAATGGTTCTCCATAGCCTCACTTTCAATCTGAAGGTAACTTTAGGTCTAAAATGAGTCTCTTGCAGCCAGCATATGGATAGGTCTTGCTTTTTTATACAATCTGATAACCGGTGTCTTTTGATAGGAACATTTAGCCCATTTACCTTCAGAGTAACTATTGAAAGATATGAATTTAGTGCCACTGTATTACCTACAAAGTCCCTGTTTCTGTAGACCATCTCTTTCTTTCTGGTCTATGTTACTTTTGGGCTCTCTTTTCGCTTACAGGATCCCCTTTAATATTTCTCACAGGGCTGGTTTAGTGATCACAAATTCTTTTTGTTTCTCTTTGTCCTGGAAGCTCTTTATCTCTCCTTCCACTCTAAATAATAACCTTGCTGGATAAAATATTCTTGGCTGCATATTTTTCTCATTTGGTACCCTGAATATATCATGCCAGCTCTTTGTGGTTTGCCAGGTCTCTGTGGCTAGGCCTACTGCCTGTCTAATGTTCCTACCCCTATAGGTTAGGAATCTGTTGTCTCAGGCTGCTTAAGAGGGTTTTCTCTGTATCTGTGAAATCTGCAAGCTTTCCTATTATATGTTGGAGTGTTGATTTACTTTAATTGATTTTTGAGGGGGGTTCCCACTACCTCTTAGACTTGAATACCTGCTTCCTTCCCCCAGATTAGGATAGTTCTCAGCTATGATTTGCTCAAATATACCTTCTGCAGCCCCCCCTTTCTTATTCTTCTGGGACCCCAGTAATTCTAATACTGTTATTATTATATCATAAAGCTATGGTATAACTGATTTCTTGAGGACTCCCCTCATGGTCCATTAGGTTTTTTTCTCTTTTTCTCAGCTTCCTTCCTTTCCATCATCTTGTCTTCTATATCACTGACTTTCTTCTGCCTCATTTACCCTAGCTGTCAAAGCACCCATTTTAGAATTCATCTCAGTTACAGCATCTTAAATTTCAGCCTGATTAGATCTCATCTCTGTGGTAAGAGACTCTACAGTGTCATTTATGCTTTTTTCAAGCCCAGCTAGTAACTTTATAATCATTATCCTGAATTCCAGCTCTGACATTTCACTTCTATCCATATCGATTAGATCTGTGCCAAGAGTAATAGCTCTCTTTCTTTTTTCATGACTTTCTCCTTTTAGTCATTTTTCCCAGAGAAGAATGGATGAACAAGACAACAAAATCAGAAATACTAACCATGACCCAAACGAAATACACACTAGACAAATCCAAAGAGGTCAGAAACCAGAAAAGAAAAAAAAAAGTTAAAAGGGAGACTATAATCTCCGAAGGAGACAAAACCAGGTGATCTGGGTGTATTTTGGCCTGTGGGTTAGATTACACTAAATCCCAAAATTATAACGACAGCAAAACTTATATTTATGCAAAAATAAAACTGAATATAGTGAAAGGAAGCAAAAAATGAATATATCTATAAAATATAAATGTAAAAATAAACGTTTAAAAAACACTTAAAAACAAAGAGTTGATAAAATAAGAAACTAGTTGGAAAGGAAAATTTTAAATTGAAAGGTCAGAGTATGAGAAAAAAACTCAAATTCTATATTCTTTTCTCCCCTAGCACTGGAGTTTTGCAGTTATGTGTGTTCCATAAACTTGGTATTTGTCTGAAGTTCCAGCTGGTCTTCTGGGGGAGGGGCCTGCTGTGCTGATTCACAAGTGTCTTTGCCTGGATAGGAGTTCCACTGTCCTTTGCCTGGGGCTGGGTTCAGTGTAAACTTGTGAGGGTTATACTGTGTGACTTTTGTTCCCTGAAGGCTTTCTGTTAAAAATTGCCCTGCCCCCATCTCCATCCTCAGAGCCGAAAGACTGCAGCCCCTCTCATCAGTAAACCCTCAGGGAAAAGCAGTCTTCACTTTTATGTGTGCCAAACTCTGCAGACTCCTGCACTGCTCACCGGCACATATCCTGGGGTGGGGATTGGGGGGAACTGCCATGATTCTGCTGTTTGCAGGCTGCCCCCCACCAGAAAGAGGTCATCCGATCCTGCCACAGTTGTGGTTTCTTGCAAACTAAGCTGAGAGCCCACTCCTGGTCTCACTGACCATAGCCGGTTTCCCCACTCCAATCCTTAGGAACTCTGCCAGCTCAGGCACCCCCATTCCTTCCGTGACTCTGAAGATCCTGAGACCACACTGTTCCACCTAGGATTCTTCCCTGCAGAATCCCAGTGCAGGGAAGTCTCTCACTGGAGAGTTCCAAAAGCTCCAATTTTGCACTCTAGAGCTCTATCACTTTGCAGAAACCAGCCTACTGAGGCTCCCTCCCTCGATGTTTATCTCTGATATATCCCCCAGATTAACTTCTCCACACCTCTTACCTGGCAAAAAGTGGGTGCTTTTCTATTTGTAGAATTCCTGCAATTCTTTTCTTGTATCTCAGGTTGAATTCATAGGTGTTCAGAATGATCTGACAGTTATCTAGCTAAATTCAAGGGACCAGATGAAATGAGGTCCCCTACTCCTCTGCCATCTTGCCCTCTTCCTCCTTAGCTCAATCTAACATAACCAATCAGTAAGACCTACTCAGTCTTCCTTTATTGTATCTCTAATAACTGATCCTAGTCTTTCCATACTCAACACTGCAAAATCTAATCATATTTCTTCAAGTTAACAGTAAGCTTCAAAAGGACAGAAAATATCTTAATGCTCTGAATCTTTTATAGAATATATACTTAGTTCGTATAAAAGGAATAGCTATTATACATGTACCATCACTACTATCTAAGTGATCACTAATGATTTTCAATGTAGACATGTAAGTGGCATTTTAACATCTTAGAGTATTGGGATTTTTTTTAACATACTATTTTAGGTACTTCTCAGCATACAAAATGTTCCAAAGATACTACCTAAATACTAAAAGATCCTAACATTAAGTACATACCTCTCCTCTTCTTTAGTTAGGAGCTCATAGGGATGTGATATGGGAGCAAAAGGAAGAGGTAAGTGTTGGTAGGATATTAGAACACAGGACCCTATCACAACAACTCAGTTGTGATACTGTCAGAAGAAGCTTGACAATCTAAGCTTTTAGCAGTAACAACCATGAGAATAATAACAGCAGAAAATAACATAGTGCCTGGTTGGTTATCACATCATTATGTACATAATTCTTTAATCTTTGCAATCTTATGAGTTAGGTATAGTACTATCATTAGTACTAGAGGTACAGATAAAAAAAACTGAGGCAAAGTAGTTAAGCAATTTGCTCATAAGGTTTGTAAAGTGGCAGAGCTAAGATTCCCTTCTAACCCAGGTAACTGGGGAGGGGGAGATTTCTTTCTTCAAATGGCATGAAAGTTTTACAATCTAAACAAAAAAATTAGACCCATCAGGGGAAATTTTAAGTATGCATTTTAAAGACACTTGACACACGTAAAGTTTTTCAGCCATTAAAAAGGGTGAGATGAGGAAACTTTTTAGAGTGATAGATTACTCATTACCTTGACTGTGATGACAATTTTATGGATGTATACATATATAAAAACCTACCCAACTACAAACTTTAAATATGTGCATGTATGTCGATACTATATGTCAATTATACCTCAATGAAGCTATATGCAAAAAGAATGAAATAGAACTATAGATGAGCCAATCATTAAAAAAAAAGGATGCCCACAATATATTGAATGGAGAAAACAATTATGAGAATTTTTGAGATATAATTTGCTAAAAACATGTAAATACATGTAAAAATATACTTTATATATACATATACACACTGTTACCTGTGGGTTCTATATTTTAGTCTGTGGTAATAGAAGGAGTTATCACTGAGGTTTTCTGTCAACAGAAAAGCGACAGAGCCACGTTGAAAGAAATCCTCCAGCACCATTTAAGCCTTCACATGACTGCTGGCCTGCACCATCTTAATAGCAACTTCATGAGAGACCTTGACCCAAAACTACCCAGCTTATCAGGTCCTCCGTTGCTGACTCTCAGAAACTATGGGAGATAATAAATGTTCATAATTTTAAGCTGCCAGGTTGGGGTGAAATTTGTTATGTGGCAGTAGATAAGTAATATAGTATTTTTAATAAATTTTTATATACGATATGTAATATGGTATATAGTTTTATACATTTTTATATACTATATATAATATAGTATCTTTTGTATAAAATATATCATCCATACAGAAAAGTGTACAAATTATAAGTATACTCCAAATTGAATGGAGTGTACTTTACATAAAGTGAGCACACTCATTTAACTAGTACCCACATCATGACACAAAACAGAACATTACCAGCACCCCATAAACAACTCCTTGTGCCTCCTGTCTGGTCACTATCTCCCAACAACGAAGGATAGCCACTATCCTGATGTCTTATATCATAAGCGAGATTTGGGGTGCTTCAGTGGCATAAGTTAAGCCTCCGACTCTTGTTTTCAGCTTAGGTCATGATCTCAGGGTCCTGGGATCAAGTCCCTTGTCGGGTTCTACACTCAGTGCAGAGTCTATGTGAGATTCTCTTCCTCTCCTTCTACACCTCCCACTCATGCTCTTTCTCTCTCTAAAACAAATAAATAAATCTTTTTAAAAAAATAAATGAGGTTCAAATGTTTGTGAACTTCATATTAATGGAATCTCTCCTTCTACACCTCCCACTCATGCTCTTTCTCTCTCTAAAACAAATAAATAAATCTTTTTAAAAAAATAAATGAGGTTCAAATGTTTGTGAACTTCATATTAATGGAATCATAGTGTATACTCTTAGATCTAGCTTCTTTTGTTCAACATGATGTTTATAAGTTTCATGCACACTGCTGCATGTAATTATAGCTCATTCATTCTCACTACTGATTCTGTATTAGGTATATATCCCCATTAATGTGTTCACTTGATGGACATTAATGTGTCTATCACTTGATGGACATCTGGGTTGTCTCGGGCTTAGGTTTATTAGAAACAATGCTCAATGCTGTGAACATTCCTGTACATGTCTTTTTATGAACCTATATCCCTATTTCTGTTGTGTATATTCCTAGAAGTGGAATTACTGGGTCACAGGGATGCCTACATTCAGCTCTACTCATTACTTGATAAACACCTTTCCAAGGTGGCTGTACCAGTATACATTCCCAACAGTAGTATAGTGGAGTTCTAATTGTTCCACATTCTTACAGACTCTTGGTATTATCTTTTTTGTCTTTGCTATTCTTACAGATGTTAATGGTATTTTGTCATTTTCCTAATGAGTGAAGTTGAACATCTCTTTGTATATTAACTGGCCACTGGGCATCTTTTTTTTTAAATGCCTGCTCCAAGTCTTTAGTTCATTTAAAGAAATATTACTTTTAAGATCAGCAAAATGCCATGATAATTTTCTAAAATAATGAGTTATTTGTATAATTGTGAAAACAAGTACTTTTGTGCAGAACAGAGTCATCAAAAAGAAAGACAAACCTAATAGAGCAGGAATGTGGTTAGGTACCCCTTCTAAATTTAGAAATGTTTTGAGAAGAGAAACGACAAAAACAGTAAAGCAAAAGGAAACCTTAATGTAGGCAGGAGACAAAAAGAGGCCATTATGAAGATGAAGCACGTGAGTAGGGTTTGCTTCATTTTGGGGGATGGGAAGGAAGTACAGCACACACAGGACATAGCTCAAGAATCCCGTTAGCCATAGTCACTATCTACAAAAGCTTTTCTGAGGAAAACAAGGGGCACAGATGGGCTTTAACCCTATTATGCAGTGCTATATAATTCAGGGCAGTTCAGTGCTGGTACAGGGAAAACACTAAATATTCTGCAAATGAAAATGTGTATCACCTGTGAGGTCCCACTACATCATATTTCCGAAAAGAGGAAAAATGGTAACATACATATACCCTTGAACAGCCAATAAAATATATACACTCACCTTCCTTTAACCTCACAAGCTACATTAGGCTTTACTTTGTTTTTTCCTTTATGAGTTACCAGAATGCACTATGGCATTAGCTGCTTATTTTTAGTTTACTGATTAAATTTTAATAAGACTCTTCGGATAGCAGAACAATCAGTTAAAGAAAGTTAATACTGTTGGACAAGATCAATGCATAATGGACACCATGTGTGAGTGAAAAAGTAGAAGAATAAATAATGTGGCTTTGGTTGTATATCTTAGGCACACCACAGTACAGAATCTTAGCTCCTGATGTATCGAACTGGTGCTTTAAATGTGATCACATAGTAAGTTCCACTATTCCATTTTTTTTAAATAAATGAGATCGGATATACTTAAATAACTTCAAGAGCCCAATATTTACAATTCAAGCAGGAAAAAAATACATTCTCACATAGTTAGTAATCCCACTGTCCTACTGTGTATGCACATCACCAAAAAAATGGCACTGAAAAATAACCATAAACAGTATATGGAACAAATGTGATATAACTCTGAGGCTTTAGAAGAAGAGTTATTTCTATAACATGTAATACTGTTGCATCACTAACAAAACTTATCACTGTAGTGAGTATGTTAAAGGACATTATATGAAAGCTGCTGAGAGAATCACAATTTAATGTAATGGTTTAACACAGACAAAACATTAAACTCAACTCTGAAGAAGGTATATTTTGTAGGATGAAGTTCTTAAATAAATAAGATTTACAGCTTTCTTCAAAAAAACTATTCCTAAGTAAAGGTCCATTTCCTATAAGTACCATTCAAATTTTTTAAAGGAAATTTGTCTCAAGAACGAAATTAAGTTCATAATGCTACATTCTATGAAAGCATGAGTATGGGTTTGTTTGTAAGGTAAAATTAAAAAGCCTATGCAGAAATGCTTTTTTCCTTTATTACTTAGTACCTTCTCCTGACAAAATCTGGGAATGGATTCCTATGAGAAGCTATTACACTGATGTTGTTGGGCAACAGTGATCACATACATAGGGAAAAAAAAATCTAAAGATGACAGGGAATGCTAGGCTTGAACTGTCTGTTGCTACTGTTTTTAAACTCCACTGTTCAATCTAATTGAACTGGAGAGCTCTGAATTCTCAGACAAAAAGCAGAAGATAAATGAAACCAAGGTCCTGGAGCATCCACAAACTAGAAAATGAGCTTAATCACATTAGACTAGAACTCACCAATCCCCAAAGGGAGACTTAATTTCATAATGATATCCTATTTTGCTTAATGCTGGGCAGGGATCATGTATATCTTGTTTGATGCTATATTCCCATACTCATCACCACATCTGGCACATACTAGACATGCAAAATTTATTGAATAAATAAAATATTGTATTTTAACAAGTTGAGCTCATATGATATTCCATTTTGTGTCAAACTGGTTTTTATTCATATATTGCAATAATCTTTCTATAAAATTAAATACTTCATGAACATAATTCTTTTTTTTTAAAGATTTTATTTATTTATTTGAGAGACAGAGATCACAAGTAGGCAGAGAAGCAGGCAGAGAGAGAGGAGGAAGCAGACTCCCTGTGGAGCCCGATGCGAGGCTTGATCCCAGGACCCTGGGACCATGACCTGAGCCGAAGGCAGAGGCTTTAACCCACTGAGCCACCCAGGTGCACCTTTATGAACATAATTCTTAACAACTGCATTATATTCATGTACTATAACTTAGCCATTTATTAAATATTCTATCATTCAGAAATAAACTTTGTTCCATCTCATACAATAAAAAATTATGCATTCATGACGAATTTATTCTATCTCTTGCTGTCATAAGGTAATAGTGCATTTTTAAAATATAAACAGTTATTTTCATTTTTTATATTTTCTTGGGACAGATAAGTGGGAGAAGATGGATTTACTCATCTAAAGACAGAACTATCTTATCCTTTGGGGCAAACAAATATATATCACTGAGAAAATCAGAGGAGGTTATCAGCTCTTCACACATATGTAAATTAATGTAATCAGCTAACTTAATACCTAGCTGTAATAGACTACAAAAATTGGAGTTTTCCTATGGTGGAGACGGTCTGGCAGTGAAAGAGTTGGATTATATAGGGTGGGTATGGGAGAACTGATCCTGACCAGAGATTATGCATTGTACTTAAGTTTTTGTTCTGTTATTTAACCAGCTACAAGACATTTCTGGGACCTTGTTCACTCTCTTATAAGAGGCGTCCTGGCGAAATGAACTGAGAATTGGAGAAGCTTGAGAGGAAAAGGCCAAGATATAACTTGGGCACACCTTGAGGTATTCACAAGGGTTACTGTAGGCATACAATCACTTCTTGCTTTACCTCTCATGCTAGCTTATCTAAAGGTTCAATAGTTAGATACTTCTGGATATCACCCAATCTGGCACCAAGGTCATCACCAAATCATGATTTAAAAAAAAAAGCAAAACAGATACCAATTCAACACATTAAACTTAACATCTCAGTATCAAATTCATTATCAAATTCGTACCCTACCCAGTTCTGGAAAGAATTAAAGATGATTTATATAAAATACCATATAAGATAAAATAAAATGTAAATATAAAAAGAATTTGAGGGAAAATGTGACAAAGGAAAAAATTCAAGAAGGGATTCAGAGGAATAGAGAGGACCCACGTTTGTATACAAAAAACTTGCTGAAAGGCTGAATTTTTTTTTTAGGTTGAATCTTCATTAAATAAAGAGATAAACCTCCAAGCAGCCAATGCCAAAAGAAAAACACAATTAGTTATATGAGCCACAGTATCCCTAAGATAAAAATAAAGCAGTAAAGCAATTCCCCAGAAGCCTCATTACTTATGATTTTCACATTAAATAGAAAAATTATTCCTAATGTCTTCAAAAGAAGAAATATAATGAGCATCTTCAACATCCAAGTTGTAAATACAACAAAGTATTTTATAACACAATTTCTTGTAGCTTTTTCAAGTAAGCCAATGACAAGATAGCACAGAAGCCACGTACCCTACATTTGTGTAATGTATTTAGAAATTGACCCAATTCAAATGGCTTCCTAAAACTGCCTAGATACAACTGAAAACACCCCAGGCCCAGTGGAATACCTATGCCAAAGGAAACTCATTGCACCTAGCTGATCCATACAAATAAATACCCTGATGGGCACTTTCTACCCAAAACCTACATGATCTGACTCACTGTACTGGCCCTTCTCCAAAACACAATGGCAGCCCTGAAAGATATGCTTATAAGCAACCCCAGGGGCCAAGAGAATTCAGAATATCATTCTATTCTAAATAATTAAGAGAGAGGGACTATAGTTTACCCATGGGTAGCTTTGGGTCCCTAAGAATTACTACTCCTTGCAAGTATGTTGTGGAAAGCCTGCTAAATTGGTTTACAAATAAGTAATCAATTCGCCCAAAAAGGATGCTTGTTATAACACAGTAATGGCTGAAAAGTAAACCCCAAACCTTACAATACTGGAGTCCAGTTGTCTGGGGACAATGCACTGAGGATTGTGGTACTGGGTGAGGGGCACATTTTTCTGGACTATCATCCCTTTAGTACTCAATTTTCGGATGGGTTCAAATTTCTTTATCATTGGTTTATTTCTCCTAGTTATACATCTTTTCACCAAAGTTGAGATGAGGAAAAGCAGAGGGTCCAGAGGGGGCTCTATCTGAAGGGTTTTTTGCTCTGCCAGCACTACAACAAGAAGACCTCACAGGGTTCCTAATATACAGATCAAGTAAAATGATATATCATTTACTTGATCTGTATATTAGGAACCCTGTGAGTCCAGTAAGGTGAATAATATCATACCTGTCTTACAGATGAGGAAATCAAGCCCTGGTTTGGTTACACTGTCACTACTTGGTAGAACCTGTAGCACATTCCAGGTCTGATTCTCACTCTAATACTTTCCCCACTGAGGTAACGAACCAAGAATATAAGTTTTGCTTACTATCAGCTTAATTTCATGAGTCCTTTCTAATACTAAAATGGTTGTTTTTGCAACTTACAATTAAAAGCAACAAATAAAATAAATACACCTGCATGCAGACCTGAAGAAAGAGGTCCTTAAGACAAACAAGGTTGACATTTAGGTTGAGTCGTAGTTTCTTTTATTTGCTTTTCCACTCCAACAGGAATCCTACAAATCAAGTCAAGCTAGCTCTCTAAACATTACTATATATTTTCTCACTTTCAAGGCTTTGTTAATACCATTCCCCTTAATTTAAATATGATGTCCCCATGGGGCACCTGGCTGGCTCAGTTGGAGGAACATGTGACTAATATCGGGGCTGTGTGAGCCCCATGTGGGGTAGAGAGATTGAATATAAACAATCAAATAAATACGGTATCCCTTCCTTTTGGCTTCTTTTTACCCTAAAGCCATTATTAATGACAGTATACCCCCATCTCCTTAGAAATAAATATAGCTCTATTAGCTTAAAAGGATATAATCTCTCTGTCCTCTAAATTTCTATAGTATTCAAATCTGTAGTACCCACTGGTTAAATATTACTTTCACTTGTTTACTCACTGGTTTTCTGTGTGCATATTATCTCTTCCCGGACTTTAAGCTGCCTGACAGATGAGGCCATCACTTGACCTTTCTGCAGTGATAGTATCTAGCACCCAGCTGACACAGAGAAAATACTTAACTGATGGCTAAGACTTCAAGTCCCCTGAACAGCTGAAACAACCAATTGTTGTTCTTTCAATTTCCCAGTCTTCCAATTTCCCAATTTCACTTTCACCTTTTTCTAATTTTAACTGTCCATAACACAAAACCAGATTACATGCTTTTTTTAACACTGGATTGACTACAGATTCTTACATGACATCTATGGGGAATAATTTCTATTCACAAAACTGAAGTACACTAAAAGCAAACAACTTTGAACATACATAAATTGTCATTGCTGCTTTACAATTCATCATATTTTTTTCCTTGATTTGATTAGTCCTCTATTGATCTTCATTTAGGATGGTTCTATTTCTTTATCATAAATAATGCTGATAAATACACCTACCTACATTTATATGCGTATCTCTTATTATTTTCTGAGATTAAATTCCTAAGGTGATATGTATTGCTAACTTTCCAGAAAGTTTGAACCAATTTCATTTTCCCTGCCAGGGTACAACGGTGCTTGTTTACAGAGTTGCCTGATGTTGACTTAAGAGGGGAGTAACAATGATGTAAAGAGAAAGAATCAGATTAGGGTGGGTCAGGCCTTTTTTTAAAAGATCTGAAAAAAAAAAGGTAGACATGTAAGTTTTTATTATATTGGCCTATTCTTTGTACGTTTATTTTTCTTAATTACAAAAAACTTTTAAAGACTGTCGATTCCCTATGACCCTGCAATTGCACTCCTGGGTATTTACCCCAAGGATACAGATGTCGTGAAAAGAAGGGGCATCTGTACCCCAATGTTTATAGCAGCAATGGCCACAGTCGCCAAACTATGGAAAGAACCAAGATGCCCTTCAACGGACGAATGGATGAGGAAGATGTGGTCCATATACACTATGGAGTATTATGCCTCCATCAGAAAGGATGAATACCCAACATTTGTAGCAACATGGACGGGAATGGAAGAGATTATGCTGAGTGAAATAAGTCAAGCAGAGAGAGTCAATTATCATATGGTTTCACTTATTTGTGGAGCATAACAAATATCATGGAGGACAAGGGGTGTTAGGAGAAAGGAGTTGGGGTAAATTGGAAGGGGAGGTGAATCACGAGAGACTATGGACTCTGAAAAACAATCTGAGGGGTTTGAAGTGGCGGGGGGGGTGGGAGGTTGGGGTACCAGGTGGTGGGTATTATAGAGGGCACGGATTGCATGGAGCACTGGCTGTGGTGAAAAAATAATGAATACTGTTTTTCTGAAAATAAAAAAATTGGAAAGAAAAAAGACTGTCGATTCCCTACTTAACAATAAGCATGAACATTTTGTTTTTCAAATCTGTGAATTCAATGAATTAAAAATGCTATCTCAATGCTTTACTTTACAACTCCTTGATCACCAGCCAGGTTGAATATGTATGTATGTATCTACCTGCCTACCTATATGTTCTTCTAACCTATAGCTTTTAGATAAGATTTTGTGCTCTCTGGGGCCCCTAGCTGGCTCAGTCAGTACTACATACAACTCTTGATCTTGGGGTTTTAAGTTCAAGCCCCATATTGGGCATGGAGTTTTAAGAAAATTTTGCGCTTTCTGTTCTTTATGGGTGTGTGCACTCTCTGTTTTTAATTTTAAAAGCACACATAAGGAACATTTTCTCTCAAACTTTAAGCTCCTACCCAAAAGAATGAACCTCTACATAAGATCTTAACATGTGTGGCCCTTATTTGATCTCTTCCTTTTTATATCTGTGGCCCTCAAAGGAAAAAAAAATTCTCCACTACCAAATTGGACATAAATTTCCTAGCTGTAACTCAAAAATAAAGAAAACTGCAGAAAAGCTCCTGCCTTTCCTAGAACAGTTAAATGGAAAGACTGTGGAGGAAAGCTTGGTCTCTGAGGAAAGGGATCTAACATATATGACTGCAGAGTTTTCAGTTGCTGTGGTAAGAAGAGAATTTATGGCTGAAAACAAATATTCTGTATTTAGATCAAGAGACATTAACATTCACAACTATCTAGAGAACACAGTAAGGGACACATGTAAACTCATGAATCACAGGGAAGGAGGACCCTAAGAAAGCAACATAGAGTAACAGTGGGGGGGGAGCAGCAAGGATTAGAGCCCTAACAGTTCCCAGCTACCCCCAACTTCATTCGTAAAGCTTAAGAGGACACCCAGAGACTCTTTGTTGATAAGGAAATTACATAAACTCACACTATAAATAAGGGGGCACAACAAGAATTGCAGCCTCTCACTCTATCAAATGCAATTCACAGAGGAAGAAATTGAGAGCTGGAGGACATCTAAAAAAAAAATCACAGAATCCTAGGAAGCAGATATATTATTTATGGAGTCCACCACTTACAGAATTAAATGGTTTCCATGCTGCTGGGGCCAAGTTCCTGGAACTAAATTCTCTTGTACTTCTGCTTATTTCCATCCCTGACCATATCCTTCACTTTGGAAATGGCTAAAGTATGTTTAGCTTGAAACCACAAGTCAGGCCATACTTTTTTTAAAACAGGTAACAAAAGAGGTGCCTGGCTGGCTTAGTCGGTTAAGCATCTGCCTTCATAGTGTATATGGACCACATCTTCCTTATCCATTTGTCCATTGAAGGGCATCTTCATTCTTTCCACAGTTTGGCGACCGTGGCCATTGCTGCTATAAACATTGGGGTACAGATGGCTCTCCTTTTCACTACAACTGTATCTTTGGGGTAAATACCCAGTAGTGCAATTGCAGGGTCATAGGGAAGCTCTATTTTTAATTTCTTGAGGAATCTCCACACTGTTCTCCAAAGTGGCCGCACCAACTTGCATTCCCACCAACAGTGTAAGAGGGTTCCCCTTTCTCCACATCCTCTCCAACACACATTGTTTCCTGCCTTGTTAATTTTGGCCATTCTAACTGGTGTAAGGTGGTATCTCAATGTGGTTTTAATTTGAATTTCCCTGATGGTAGTGATGATGAACATGTTTTCATGTGTCTGATAGCCATTTGTATGTCTTCATTGGAGAAGTGTCTGTTCATGTCTTCTGCCCATTTTTTGACATGATTATCTGTTTTGTGCGTGTTGAGTTTAAGAAATTCTTTGTAGATCCTGGATATACTATGGAGTGTTATGCCTCCATCAGAAAGGATGAATACCCAACTTTTGTATCAACATGGACGGGACTGGAAGAGATTATGCTGAGTGAAATAAGTCAAGCAGAGAGAGTCAATTATCATACGGTTTCACTTATTTGTGGAGCATAACAAATAACATGGAGGACATAGGGAGATGGAGAGGAGAAGGGAGTTGAGGGAAATTGGAAGGGGAGTTGAACCATGAGAGACTATGGACTAAGAAAAACAATCTGAGGGTTTTCAAGGTGGGGATGGGAGGTTGGGGGAGCCAGGTGGTGGGTATTAAGGAGGGCACTATTGCATGGAGCACTGGGTGTGGTGCATAAACAATGAATTGTGTTACACTGAAAAGAAAGAAAAAAAAAAGCATCTGCCTTCAGCTCAGGTCATGATCCCCGGTTCCTGGGATGGAGCCCCACATCGGGCTCCTTGCTCAGTGGGGAGCCTGCTTTTCCCTCTCCTTCTCCTGCTCCCCCTGCTTGTGTTCTCTCTGTCAAATAAAGAAATTAAATCTTTTTTTAAAAAAAACAGATAACAAAGAGTCTGAAGAAATAGCAAAGAAACAGATTTCATCCTTGACATTTAAGGTGGTAAGCTTACTGCTAAATTACGTTCAATATGTGACATAATTGATTGGACATGTACCAAAACATTTTTTTTAAGATTTTATTTATTGGGGCTGGGTGGCTCAGCGGGTTAAGCTTCTGCCTTTAGCTCGGGTCATGATCTCAGGGTCCTGGGATTGAGCACCGCATCAGGCTCTCTGCTCAGGAGGGACCCTGCTTCCCCCTCTCTCTCTGCCTGCCTCTCTGCCTACTTGTAATCTCTCTCTGTCAAATAAATAAATAAAATCTTTAAAAAAATAAAATAAAGATTTGATTTATCTATTTGAGAGAGAGAGAGAGCAAGCAAACAAGCAAGCATGAGCAGGTGTAGGGGCAGAGGGAGGGGCAGACTCCCTGCTGAGCAGGGAGCCTGAAGAGGGGCTCAATCCCAAGACTCTGAGATCACGACCTGAGCCAAAGGCAGATGCTTAACTGACTGTGCCACCCAGGTGCCCCTGTACCAAAACATTTTTGAGGGTGATCCCAGTCCTGAATATGAGATTGCAGACTACCTACACAAAAGCCATCCATACTGCCTTGGCCCACTGACCTTCTCCAATATAAGTACTAGAAAAGTGTGGCCATGTAACCCAGTTCTAGCCAATGTGATATAAGGGGAAAGTCTTTCTTTCAAGAGGACATACTTCTGGCAAGCCCTTCTGCCATTTGCTCTTTCTTCTGCTTAGTATACAAATATGAGATGTGGAGCATAGCCACTGTATGAACATGAGAATGAGAACCATATGCTAAGCTTGGTGGGCTAGAAAAACGGAAAGATATGTGCCTTTGAAGACACCTACATCTGAACTGTCTATCTCCAAAACTTTTAAGATAAATACACCCTTAACTAAACTTCTATTAACCACATTTCCTGCTAAATTGCAGCCAAACTCATTCCTACTAATATATTAGGAATAGACAAATAGTAACTGAGTTCTCCACTATTATAGAAAGAGAAAGATACACACCAAAAATGCAATAAAAATGTCATCGATGCTGTAAAAGAAGCAAAGGATACATTAAGGGAAAAGTGGTCAGGTCAGTTGTACCCAGAAAAGACATGAAGACTTCACAGACAAGGCAACATTTGAGTCTTGAAATATGATAAGTTGTTTGTTAGGAGCAGAAGAAAAAGAATATCCATCCTACCTTGTCTTCTGTCCAACATGGCTACCTGTTTCTAAGCTAAAACAAGTAAAGAAATGCAGGACATTGCAATACAGTATATTCTCATTCTTCCCTACCACAGCAGAGCATTGTGCCAGGACTCAGTGATTACCAAAATGACATTAAACCTACCCTCCTTCACCATGAGAGACTATGGACTCTGAAAAACAATCTGAGGGGTTTGAAGTGGCGGGGGGGGGGGGGCGGTGGGAGGTTGGGGTACCAGGTGGTGGGTATTATAGAGGGCACAGCTTGCATGGAGCACTGGGTGTGGTGAAAAAATAATGAATACTGTTTTTCTGAAAATAAATAAATTGGAAAAAAAAAACCTACCCTCATGTTGCTCACAGTCAAATGGACATTTTCAAGGCTATCTCAAACAAACAAGTAGTGACAACTCAGTGGCTACATAACTATAGCTTAGATACACTGTTGTGTTTGGCCTATAAGAAGTCTGATCTTCCAAGTCCTCCAACCTAAAACTTACTCTTGTTTCCTTATCATCTAGGAATCCCCTCTTTCTTAAAGTAAAAGGACGAATACCATGTTGTCATTTGTGAGTATTAAAAATCTCAGTGCAGTTACTAATCTAGCAAAAATCCCAGGCGATGAAATCAGTCTATTTTGTAACTCATGGCTTCAAAGCCTCTGGAGACAACCAGGATCCAAGTACTTAAGAAAATTACCTTACCATCTATTCACCTCCTTGGAAGCTGCTTCTGAAATTTCTAGCTGCAGTTCTAGCTACCACGGAAAGTCAGTCTTAGGGAAGGCTCCTTCCATAAACCAATTAAGTTATTAATCTAAAGAGAAAATTCTTCTTGGAAAAACATTTCACCAAATTTCATAATAGCACTATAGGATTTTAATACTTCGTGCAGCTTATTCTAAAACAGACTTCCTCCCTGTCCTTATCACACAGACACCATTGAACATGAGGCATAGTTTCTTAAAAACACACCTCCTTATGTCCCATTCAACTGAAGTCCCATTCAACTACCTCAGAGATATGAGAGTAAGAAGGGTAGTAATGAAGGTGGTCTGGTACAGAAGCAACAGAAATGCAACGGGGTGCTCAAAAGAACCAAACACAAATTCATTAAATTATAAATGATCTCTGAGAATCACTTGGAAAAAAACTGAATCCTGCTGGCAACATGAATGAGTATCCATAAAAATATTTTTTGGCCTTACTTACCTGTTATTCTGGTCTATGATTATTTTCAAATTTACTACTCACTCATGCAATTAGGGCCTCAAAGCAGCTTGGGGGCACTGGATTTCACCCCAGATTATGTGAAGAAGAAACAGGCTGCAAACAGGGGCATCTGTAGTTATGGGTCACTAGAGCCAAAAGCAAAGCAGCCACCACAGCCCCGTAGCAGTCCTAAGCCTTCTCAGGACTCACCAGTTTGCCTATTTTTCTATGGACCTACTTGCTATATGCATTTTTAAGGTATTCAAGTTAATAATCTCATTTACTGTGGTTGTCATATCAGGTAGAAACTATAAAGTGAACTTTTTATTACTTAGCTCACTATTGCCTATAGTCCTTCAATAAATGAGTTCAAACAGAAGTAAGAAATAACCATCACAGGGATTTTCCCCCAAATGATTCATTTAGATAGCACTATATAACAAAGTATATCATAGACAAATTCATCTTTTAAATGACTTGAAATACTATTCGCCATTTATCCATGCGAGTAAAAGAAACATATACAGGGCCAAATGGGTAGCTCAGCCAGTTGGGCGTGGAGCCTGCTTGGGATTCTCTTTCCCTCTCCCTATGCTCCTCCCCTACCACCCTCTCTCTCACACACGCCCTCTCTCTCTAAAAAAAAAATACATATATATACACACACAAATATTTTTCTTTAATCATCTTATTTGACATAATCAAAATACTCTTGCCTAATTTATTAATGGTGAGTGATTTGTTATGATAAATCCATAATTAATGGATTCAAATAGCATTTACTGAATATTTACAGAAGGCACTGCAGCAAAGTAGAATCTAGCATTTAGCTCAAAAGACCCATAATATGTTTTTACAAATTCCCAGGCTTTATAAAAAGTTACTCTATTTTCAAAACAACTTAGTGAGGTGGGATCACATAGGTAATGCACGGTCCCCAAGGAATTCTGCTTAATTCTAAAATGTCTCCTCCTACTCTCTCTTTTTGTCATTAGATACAAGTTTTCAATTTCTTAAGTTTTTATTTAAATTCTAGTTAAAATACGGTGTAATATTAGTTTTGGTGTATAATACAGTGATTTGACACTTTTCATGCAACACCCAGTGCTCATTACAACAAGTGAACTCCTTAATTCCCATCATCTATTTTACCTACCCACCCACCCCCACCACCACCCATCTCTCTTCTGGTAACCATCAGTTTGTTCTCTATAGTTAACAGTCTGTTTCTTGGGGCACCTGGGTGGCTCAGTGGGTTAAAGCCTCTGGCTTCAGCTTGGGTCATGGTCCCGCGATCCTGGGATCGAGCCCCGCATCGGGCTCTCTGCTCAGTGGGGAGCCTGCTCCCTCCTCTCTCTCTCTATGCCTTTCCTCTCTGCCTGCTTGTGATCTCTGTCTGTCAAATAAATAAATAAATAATCTTTTTTTTTTTTTTTTTAAAGAGTCTGTTTCGTGGTTTGCCTCTGGCTCTCTTTCCCCCCCACATTTGCGTCTTCATTTTCTTTATTAAATTCCACATTTGATTCAAATTATATGATTATTTTTCTCTGACTGACTTATTTCACTTAACATAATACTGTCTAGCTTCATCCATGTCATTCCAACTGGCAAGATTTCATTCCTTTTCATGGTTGAGTAGTATTTCATTGTGTATATATACATACCACTTCTTCTTTATCCATTCATCAATTGATGGACACTTGGGCTGTTTCCACAATTTGGCTACTGCAGATAATGCTGCTATAAACACTGGGGTGCATGTATCCCCTTGAATTAGTATTTTTGTATTCTTTAGGTGAATACCTTGTAGTATAATTGCTGGATCAGAAGGCAGTTCTATTTTTAACTTTTTGAGGAAGCTGACACTTTTTTTCTACAATGGCTGTACCACTCTGCATTCCCACCAACAGTGCAAGAGGGTTCCCTTTTATCCAAATCTTCACCAACACTTCTTGTTTCTTGTGTTGACTTATGCTATTCTGACAGGTGTGTGGTGATAGCTCACTGTTGTTTTGATTTGCATTTCCTTGATGATTAGTAATGCTGAGTGCCTTTTCATGTCTGTTGGCCATCTGTACGACTTCTTTGGAAACATGTCTGCATGTCCTCTGCCCATTTTTTAATTGGACTGTTTTTTGGGTGTTGAGTTTTATAAGTTCTTTATATATTTTGTATACTAACCCTTTTTTGGATATGTCACTTGCAAATATTTTCCTTTGCTCTGTAGCTGCCTTTTAGTTTGGTTCACTGTTTTCCTCACTGTGCAGACGCTTTTTGGTTTTGATATAGTCCTAACAGTTTATTTTTGCTTTTGTTTCCCTTGCCTCAGGAGATATGTCTAGAAAGAAGTTGCTATGGCTGATATCAAATAAGTTACTGCCTGTGTTCTCTTCTAGGATTTTTAGGCCTCAGGTCTCACATTTAAGTCTTTCATCCATTTGAATGCATTTTTCTGTCTTTTTCCCACTGTATATTCTTTCCTGCTTTGTCAAAGATTAATTGACCATATAATTGTGGGTTCATTTCTGGGTTTTAGACTCTGTTCAATGTAGCTATGTGCCTATTTCTGAGCTGGTACCATACTGTTTTGAATACTAAAGCCTTGTAATATAACTTGAAGTCTGGAATTAAAGTACTTTTCATTTTCAAGGTTGCTTTACCCTTTGGGGTCTTTTGTGGTTCCATACAAATTTTAGGGCTGTTTGTTCTAGCTCTGTGAACAATGCTGTTAGTATTTTGACAGGAATTGTATCAAATAGGTAGATTGCTTTGGGTAGTATAGACATTTTAACATTATTTGTTCTTCCAATCCATGAGCATGGAATGTTTTATCATTTGTGTTATCATCCATTTCTGTCATCACCATTTTACAGTTTTCAGAGTAGAGGACTTTCACCTCTTTGGTTAGGTTTATTCTTAGGTACCTTATTGTTTTTGTTGCAATTATAAATGGGAATGATTTCTTAATTTCTCTTTCTCCTGCTTCATTATTAGTGTATAGAAATGCAACAGACTTCTGTACATTCATTTTGTATCCTCTGACTTTACTAAATTCATTTTTTCAGTTCTAGCAGTTTTTTGGTGGAATCGTTCAGGTTTTCTACATACATCCTACTCCGTTTTGTATGGAATACAAGAAGATAGGACATCATGAGATTCAATCTTACAGACACTCATCAAAGGAACACCTGGTCTTGGTTTCTAAGAGGTTATTCAGAAAAAAATTTTTTGCCCTCAAGGAAATATGACAGGTATGATAAACACAGAATCTATAGGACTCTCTCCATCCCCTGCACATATAAACACAGAAAGCAATTATAAAACCTGGCTTTAGTAGAAAGAAAAACAATCTTAAGGTATTGGACAGTGAACAAAAGCATACAGGCTCTCACAGGGGACTCATACTGGCTATGAGGAACACAGACACGGAGCTAAACAAATTTTCATCACCGTGGCTTTTATCCTGTGGGGAAGTATAGCACTTGTAGTGAAGAGCAGTTAGAGGGGCACACATGGGGGAAAAAGTCATTATTCAGGTCTATGGAATCAGAAAAGTTGAGTTGGGAAAATGCTAGAGAACTAGAGAGAGAATGCCCAAATTCTGTCTACCCACATCTTTAACTGGACCCTGGACCGTACTGGTGTTAAACAAATGCAAAGCATGAGAACAAATTATGAACTGAGACAACAGCTGCCACCCGGAAGGTACTAGCGAGTGAAAAGAAGCAGACACTGGCTGATTGTGCACTCAGTTTGAAAAGGGGAGATGGTGTGCCTTTTAGTCTGGGACCAGGTACAGTCCATAGCAGAAGTGAGCACATATTAAAAAACCTGGTCAATCGGGCTCCCTGCTCCATGGGGAGTCTGCTCCTCCCTCTGACCTTCTCCTCTCTCATGCTCTCTCTCACTGTCTCTCTGTCAAATAAATAAATAAAATCTTAAAAACAAAAAACAAAAAACAAAACCCAGTCAGGGGCACCTGGGTGGCTCAGTGGGTGAAAGCCTCTGCCTTCGACTCGGGTCATGATCTCAGGGTCCTGGGCTCGAGCCCTGCATTGGGCTCTCTGCTCAGCAGGTAGCGTGCTTCTCCACCCGCCCCCCGTCTCTCTGCCTACTTGTGATCTGTCAGATAAATAAATAAAATCTTAAAAAAAAAAACAGTCATTCAGGCCTAGATAACCACATAAAAAATCCAGAAAATCATGAGCATTGAAGAGAAAGGGCCAAAGAGTAGATCCCTAAGCCCTGATTACCCATATCTTTGACTAAACCCTGAACAATACTTGCACAGACTAGACTCTTAGAAGCCCATCCCAGAACAACAGATCTGAACAAAGACAAGAGCTACCGCACTAGAAAAAGTTAGTTGTTGAAGCCCAGCCAAAACAACTACCTTCTAAAACAAAGAAAGTAAGACTTATTGGGGAAAAAATACAGTCCAGAATCTCACTTTAACATTCATAATATCCAAGATACAATCCAAAAGTACTCAGTACACTAAGATTCAGGAATATATAACACATTATCAGGAGAAAACGAAGTCATTCTTGTCTAACTCAAAGATAAACCAGATGTAATTAAAAGAGGAGAATGTTAATTGGTTAGCCTCAATGAGATACAAGGAGGGATGTTTTTAATTCATAAAAACTTGATTTACAGTTTCTGGTCTGTATATAAGGACCTTGGAAATCATCATCCCATTCTTACAGCAAGAGAAAGGGTGAACAAACTGAAAACCAACAGCTCTTCCTAGATCCATCAGACAAATGAGGTCACAAGGCAAACCACTGCCCCTATAATGGTAGAAACAGACAGGAAAATACAGAAAATACAACTCACCAAAGCAGAAACCCAGAAACAGAAAAGTTTAGAACCAGTACTACTAGCATCACTGATAGCTGGAGGCTCAGTGTGAACAGTGTGAGAGTTAAAAACTTCAGGGGGTCCTCTTCTTGGGGACCTTGAAATTTTTGTGAGTTTTACTTCCAGGACCCCTTCCAGGTTCTCCAGTGAAGATCAGAGAAAACTTCCCTCAGGTTTCCAAGTGGGGGAGAAGTAGGCATTTTTTTTTAACATGCCCAGAACATTCTCTTCTTAACAAACCTGCCCTTAAGAGAAATTATTTACCAAGCCTTAACCAACCCTGAAGAAGTAAAGTACTCAAACTGGCTCGAAATACCCAAATACCCAGCTGGTTTTAACCTTCTCTAGCCTTCCACACGAGGAATGGGAAATACCCAATTTTAACCCCCATCTAACTTTCCTATCTCACTCAAGGGGGAGAAGCACTTGGGAAAGTCATAACCCAGGGGCACAGGCTCATTAAAAGACTGAGACCCAACTGTAAGATTAAAGAACACTTCCTCTCTTTCCACACCTTGCCATGACATCAATATGACTCCTATATAATAACAGGGGAACACAACCGAAGAACTGCACATCTCAGACTTCATTTAAGAACAAGTCCCAGGGTGCCTGGGTGGCTCAGTGGGTTAAACAAAGTCTGCCTTCAGCTAAGGTTATGGTCCTAGGGTCCTGGGATCAAGCCCTACATCGGGCACCCTGCTGAGCAGAGAGCCTACTTCTCCCTCTCCCTCTGCTGCTCCCCCTGCTTGTGTTCGCTGTCAAATAAATAAAATCTTAAAGACAAAAAAAAAAGAACAAGTCTCCAGGGGAACCCAAAAACAGAGGAGTCAAAAACAAAGACGAAATTAATTAATTAATTAATTAATAAAAAGACGACCTGGGAAATTTTATCCTCTGATACCTATAGCTACAGCAAACACAAAGCACCATCTAACCTTTAACCAGATAAACATCAAACCTCATACTAAAAGCTTATTTACCCAGTAGTACATCATGTCCAGCTTTTAACAAAAACTTCCAAGGCATAATAAAACCAACCAAATGAAAATAAAACAAAACCAGTTTGATGAGACAGAGAAAACATCAGAACCATACTTAATTATGACAAGAGATATTTGGAATGATCGATTCATGAAAACTCAGCAGAGAGAAACAATTAAGAAAGAAATTTTAAAACAAAAAAATAAATTTTTTTCAAGATTTTATTTTTCAAAAAGAGGAAGAGAGGCCGCACACATGCACAAGCAGGGGTAGTAGCAGGCAGACAGAGAAGCAGGCTCCCCACTAAGCAAGGAGCCCAATGTAGGACCCGATCCCAGAACCCTGGGATCATGACAAATTTTTTTTTTTTAAAGATTTTATTTATTTATTTGACAGAGAGAAATCACAAGTAGGCAGAGAGGCAGGCAGAGTGAGAGGGGAGAAGCAGGCTCACCGCTGAGCAGAGAGCCCGATGCGGGGCTCGATCCCAGGACCCTGGGATCATGACCTGAGCTGAAGGCAGAGGCTTTAATCCACTGAGCCACCCAGGCGCCCCATCATGACAAATGTTTAACCAACTGAGCCACCCAGGTGTCCCCCAAAAAATAATTTCTGGAAAGAAAAATTTAAAAACCTGTAGATTGAATTTATAGCCAAATGGACATGACAGAGGCGTAAGTGAACTAAAGACAGATTGGGTTAAGCATCCAATTCTTGATTTCAGCTCAGGTCATGATCTCAGGGTTCTGAAATCAAGCCCCATGTCAGGCTCCATGGCGGCATGGAGCCTGCTTAAGAGTCTCTCTCTCTCTCTCTGCCCCTCTTCACCCGCTCCTTTTTTTTTTTTTTAATCACAAAAGGGAATAGGGAGGAAAACTGAAACAAAATGAAAAGAAGCCTAGAGATCTGTTAGATGATACTAAACAGTCACAAATAAGTGTAATTAGAATATCAGATGAAGAGGAGAGAGAAAAAATATTTAAAGAAATAATGGGTAAAAATTTTCCCAAATTGATGAAAGGCAGAAATTCACAGATACACAATACTAAATGAACACAAAACAGAAAAACACAGAGAAGCCCAAAGTACACAGTAAATCACTGTAAGTCAAAGATCAAGAGCAAACCTTAAAGGCAGCAAGGGAAAAATTACATATCACAGGGCGCCTGGGTGGCTCAGTGGGTTAAGCCGCTGCCTTCGGCTCAGGTCATGATCTCAGGGTCCTGGGATCGAGTCCCGCATTGGGCTCTCTGCTCAGCAGAGAGCCTGCTTCCCTCTCTCTGCCTGCCTCTCCATCTACTTGTGATTTCTCTCTGTCAAATAAATAAATAAAATCTTTAAAAAAAAAAAAAGAAAAATTACATATCACAGTCAAGAAAACAATGTTCTAATTAATGGTTAACCTACTAGAAACCATGGAGGAAAGACTGGAACAGCATTATTTAATGTCTTGGGGGTGGGAGGCAGGGGGGACTGATATGGACAAATGTTGTCCCAGAATTCTATGTCCAGCAAAGATATAATTGAAGAGTGAAAATGAAGTAAAGATATTTACATATTAAAGGAAACCAAAAGCATTTGTCACTGGCAGACTGGCTCTATAAGTACATTTGTTGGCAGCAGATCTGCACCGTAAGGAATGCTAGAAGTTATTTATATGGAAAGGAAATAATACCTAATGGAATTGAGATACTCAGAAATGAATAAAGAGCATCCAAAATGGTAAATGGCTGAGTAAATGGGTAAATGCAAAAGACTATTTTTTGCTTTTTTCATCTACTTTTTTTTATAAACCAAGTAACTCTTTAAAACTAAAACAGTGGGGTGTCTGGGTGGCTCAGTGGGTTAATAAGCCTCTGCCTTCAGCTCAGGTCATGATCTCAGGGTCCTGGGATCGAGCCCTGCATGGGGTTCTCTGCTCAGCAGGGAGCCTGCTTCCCTCTCTCTGCCTGTCTCTCTGCCTACCTGTGATCTCGGTCAAATAAATAAATAAAATCTTAAAAAAAAAACACACACATAACAACAACTAAAACAGTGCAGGGGCACCTGGGTGGCTCACTCATTAAGCGTCTGCCTTCAGCTCAGGTCATGGTCCCAGGTTCCTGGGATGGAGCCCGGAGTTGGGCTCCCAACTCAGCAGGAAACCTGTTTCTCCTTTTCCCACTCCCCAAGCTTGTGTTTCCTCTCTTGCTGTGTCTCTGTCAGATAAATAAAACCTTAAAAAACTAAAACAGGGCCGTGTGTGTGTGTGTGTGTGTGTGTGTGTAACAAATGTAACAAAAGGACAGGGATGTATGCCTGTAACTTTAAGACTTCCATGTTCCACTTGTAGTACATTATTAACTAATGTACTGAGAAGTACATTAATTAAGTGGACTGTGAAAAGTTATGTCTGTACCTTATAATCCCTAGGGCAGCTTCCATTTTTAAAAAAGTACAAACAGTACAAAAAAATAGCTGAAATATCAACAGAAAAAATGAGACAGAATTCTAAAAACATATTCAAATATTCTAAAAACAAGCAGGAAGGAGGAAGGGAGGAAGGAAAAATAGATATGTGTAGAAAATACAAAATAATATACTAGCCGTAAGCCCAATCATATCAGTAAATACATTAAAGATTACCAAATTAAATGTCCCAGTGATTGTCAAAGAGACAAAGTAAAACAAACCACACAAATATCTACTTCTTACAAGACATTCATTTTAAATATAAATAGACAGTGTGAAAAATGAAAATATATACCTTGCAAACAATAAGCAAAAGGCTGGAATGACCTTTAATATCGCAAGACAATTTTTAAAATTAAATGTATTACTAAAGATAAAGGAGGATCCTTCAATGATAAAAGGTTCAATTCAACAGCAAGGCATCATCTCAAATGGGTATGAATCCTACAACAGAATTTCAAATATATAAATCAAGACCAATAGAATTAAAGAGAGAAATAGACAGGTGTACTTGGGTGGTGTTTGGTTAAGCATCTGACTCTGGTCTGATCTCAGGGTCCTGAGATTGAGCCCCATGTTGGGTTCTGCACTCAGCAAGGAGCCTACTTAAGACTTTTTCTCTCTGTCCCTCTGCCTCTCCCCGCACTTGTATGCAATCCTTCTCTCTCTGTAAAATAAATAAATCTTTTTTTTATGAGAGGAATAGACAATTCCCCAATCATAGCTGGGGACTTTAACCCCTGCCTCAGCAATAGACTGAACTGGGGGGGGGTATCTAAAAAGGCATAGAATTAAAGAACATCACCAGCCACCTTGACCTATATTTATAGAACATACCCAATAATTCCAGAATACATATTTTTTTCAAGTTTACATGGTATACTTACCAGGACAGGCCATATTCTAGGTTAGAAAACAAATCTCAATTTTTAGAAAATGAAATCATATGGAGTATGTTTTCTGACCATAATAAAATTAAATTAGAATACACTTTTAAGGGGTCGCCTGGATGGTTCAGTGAGTAAAGCCTCTGCCTTCGGCTCAGGTCATGATCTCTGGGTCCTGGGATCGAGCTCCAGCTTGGGCTTTCTGCTCAGTAGGGAGCCTGCTTCCCCCTCTCTCTCTGCCTGCCTCTCTGCCTACTTGTGATCTCTGTCAAATAAATAAATAAAATCTTAAAACCAGGTGGTGGGTATTAGAGAGGGCACGGATTGCATGGAGCACTGGGGGTGGTGCAAAAACAATGAATACTGTTATGCTGAAAATAAATAAATATATAAATAAATAAATTTAAAAAAAGAATATACTTTTAGGGCACAAGACCACCCTCAAGTTTATGACTCATCAGGACTCAACAGTAGGTTCTACTCATGGCTAAGATATATCACACCAAAGGGTACAAAATAAAAGCATCAGGAAAAAGATATACATTGTGTAGAACCCAGAAAGGCTAGACATAAGCTTCTTAGATATGCTTTCTTTCTAGAAGCAAGATAGAGGGACATGTGCAAAATATCTTTGCCCATGAAAGGGCAGAAAGAGCATCTGAGTTTCGGCATTAATCGCTTCTACAGAAATCTGGTCAGGTAGGCATATCCTGCTATGCAACCAGCTATGGTAACTGAAACTCAGGACCCCAGTAATGAAACCAAGTACACATGATCGATCAATCTGCATGTTTGTACAAAGCAATTCAGACAAACGGGTAGAGCACGGTCTGTTGCTCCTAATGTATAAAACAAAACGAAGCATTAAAATAAAAACATTCAAAGGGCCACATTCCCACGGGTTGACCAAGAGTCAACCATGATTCCACGTTCCCTCACAGTCACGGAGTTAGCAACCAGCACCACTGTGTTAGCATTTTCCTCACAAACAGAAATATGAAAACCAGGAAAATCCTACATATTTGGAAAGTAAACAATAAAACAAAATAATAATTGGACCAAGAAATAAGTTATAAGAGAAACGGGACAATATTTGAACTAAGTGGTAATGAAACATCAAAATTTGTGAAATGCAGTTAAAGTAGCACTTAGAGGGAAATTTATACCCTTATATGCCTACATTAAAAATAACAATGCAAAACCAAAAGGTATTATGAAAAACTTGCCAAAGATATGTAAGCAGAAATTACCCGCCATGGTATCTTCTATTTTTTCCAGATCTGAGGACAGAATAAGAATGTTTTCTAGATGCTTGTATGGTAAAACATTTGGTTTCTTTGGAAACCAAAATACTACACACGGAAGAAACCACAGGATCTAAGAGCAGGAGGCAACCACCTCCTGAGTAGGAATGCACCATTCTAAGTAGACCGTTCTGAGGAGGCCCAAATACTGTGATTATGTTTTGTTTCCTACCACACTGAGGGTTGAGTGGTGGGGATAGACAGGGAGGCAGCCTCAGAACCTTTGTGGTTCTTTCAGTTGTATAAATAAGACTTCCTAACAAGCAGGTCTTGGTATTTTCCTTGGCCTGCATATGTGAGAAAAGGGTAATTCCATTAGAAAGCTCTGGCTTCTATCCTCCTGCACACTAGGGACCCCATTCTGCCCAGAGACCAGTATAAGGCTCATGGTACATAAAGTAGCTGAGTATTTGTCCAGTGAGAGTTCCAGTATGTCACACAGTCACACATACCCAAACGAGCAACACCGTGGCCAGTGGGGCCACCAAGTTTATTACCATCATAGTTATTGGACAGAATGAGCTCAAATGGATTCACACAATCTATTACTTACATAGATAGCAAAATCAAAAACGAGCATCGTGTCAATTTCCCTAGTTCCTACATAATGACATCAAACAGGAGGAGCCAGATGACAGACAATCTAGAAGCGAATGTATCATGCTGTTGTCAAGGAGCTAACTCTAAAATGAACCCAAGCAGTTTTATAAACTTACAAAAACACCTGAAGTTGTATCCCACAGGGTACAAGGTGGAAAGTCCTGAACTCAGCTGAAACCAGGAGGTGGGTGAGAAATGTCCTGATAGTAGTTTCCCACAAGATGCAGTATGAGAAGCTACCTCACAGCAGTTCCTCACCAACTGCCTATCTCCCCTTGTTCTGGGAGGTATCACAGAGCGTTTTGCCACGACTTAAGTCAGATTACCGTCAAATGTTGCCCCCGTGGCCTGAATGAAGACATACAGGACTGCCAAGATGCCACACAGAGAAGCTTTTCTACAAAATGCTGAACCTATCCGCTTCTCTGGAAACCAGAAGTACAAGAATGATGTTCAATGCCAAGATTTCTGAAGCACTTACTAAGAGGTGACAGAGTATTTCAGTTGGGGCCTAAATTAAACAACAACAAAAAAGTCATGGTGAAGTAGGATGAGTGTGAAGTTTTTAACAGAATATCCTCTGTCATCTGTCTGTACAGGATAATGGAGTTAACCACCCCATATACAAGCACCCTTGAAGCAGGGGGCCTGTCTGTGGGAGGTATGTGTAGTGTACAAAGAAGGAAGCAGGACACCAGGTGGATGACTTCCGTAACCACTCACTCTTGGTCCTACAGGATATTCTCGGGATCTGGTAATACTCTCTGGAATTAATGCTGCTTAAATGCTCGTTACATAGACTAGGGTCAGTCAAAGGTTGTGGTTCAGAAACAACCAGTGCATTATAATCAGAAACATTTACACCAGAGAGTGCTGGAACCTTAGGCTGTAAACAAACTTGTATCAGAGCTTTCTGAAACAGCCCTCGTCCTGGCTAACTGGGGAACCTACCACAACAAAATGAGTGTGAATTACATTTCTTTACAGATGTGAGCAGACAGAAAATGGAAGTTCATACAGCAACTAAGATTTACCTAGACCAAAATGAAAGTTAGAAATGCAGAAAATCTGATCTTAAAAAAATCCATTTTTGATATTAAAAGAATCTTAAAAGAAACTTTGGATCTTAAAAGAATTGATCTTCCATCAATACTACATAAGGGCTTGAACAAAAAGAATGAAATACTCCTTATAAATTTCTCTTTAATATGACTAAATGTAGGAAGGGAATGTTTAAGATTTTGTTGGCAACATTATGCAGAAACAACATTTAACTTAAAGTTGTTTGGAGACAATTCATATACTGTTTAGAAAACAGGTCCCAGCCAGTGTGTGACGGAGAAAAAAGAAGCGAAACCGCATGCCATTGTAGTAATGTAATCGGAAAAAAAAATAACACTATCAGCTTAAGTCCAGTAACTGTAGCGCAAGAAGAGGAAACCATGGATAGGCCTGGAGAAGCAGGTAAAAGTTAATAGTACAATGTCACTGGGCAGGCCCTCTGTGAGGACTGGAAGGAAAAATAACCCCCAAAACAATCTACGGTCTGTCATCCAGTTAAGAAAGAAACAGACAATGAAAGAAAAATCGACACAAACCTAGTGAGAGTTCTGTAATGTGAAACCACAAAGAAAATTCAAAATAATGTAACTGTCCTAATTAAGGGCTACCTACAGACAGTGGGATAAGTTAAACCTGTAATCCAGTATAAGCACTCAAAGTAATTTACCAAGTCATATGATTACTTTAGTCAATTAAGTATTAGATGAAAAATAAGAATTTAATGCCAAGACTTGTATTTTAGATAAAATCTGGAATGGGTCTTGTTATAAATGGTAATCGAAGTACATTTTCTCACACATTATGCTTGAGGAAAGAAGGTATAATGAGAACAAGGCCCTCCTCCTACCATCCCTGATTGCATCAGCAAGAAGGGGGAGAAAGTCAAAAGGGTACAGAAAAGCACCACAAGATAAAAACTTCTGTGAAGAGGGTGATGCAGAGTCCTGTTAGCCCCTTAATGTAGAGCCCAGAAGGCTAGGACCAAGACTGCAATTTCTCCAAAGAAATGACCAAGGAAACCTCAAGTGTCACATTCATGTTTATACTCAGGCTGCTTCTTACCCAGAAGTCTGTCTTCTGAATACATGGCCTCCATCCCTTTTAACAACATGGGACACAAAGAAATAGCAGATACAAAAGGGTAGTAAGTAATGGGTGATGTGGAGAACAAAGGCCAAAGAAATGCAGACAAAATTAAATCTCCTTACATCTTGCAGTCCACTGACAAATACTTGAGACATTCCTCCAGGAACTCACAACTGCTTGAACGTTAATGCTTTGCTAGAGGCAAAAAGCAAGCTTACCTTGACAATAGCCAGACCTCCAGGATCCTAAAAGTCTTCTTTAACATATAAAAATCCTTTTGGAAACTTCTTTTATTCTCTGCCCTCCCAACTTAAAAGTATATAATCAATGGCTTATCACAATCCCAGGGAGCTCTTTCTGCTCACAGGTCCTGTTGATCCCTGCCTCCATCCTCCCCTCAATAAAACCAACTTTTTGCACTGAAAAGGTATCAGGAATTCTTTCTTGACCATTCGCTCCCAGATTCCCACCATCACATCTGTGGGCAGGGGCAAAAGTTTTAAGGCATGTCAGTTTAAGGTACACTGTCATTTATACAAACCTGGATCTTAAAGGAAAAATTCTGACTGGATATATCACTGTGGGAACTGTCAGTGCGCAGAACGAAGCTGAAGTCGTGGGCATGGTGGCATCATCCAAGGAAAGGGCATTAACCAAGGAAAGGGCAAAACCAAGGAAGGAGTTTTAGGGACTCAATAAGTAAGAGACCCAGGGAGATGCCGTAGGTAAATGAAGTCTTCTGGAAGTACAGTTCATCACATGATATGAATTAATATTTTGAGGGATCCAAAGGAAAAAACATCCATTAAAACATATTTTTACTTTACCAGAAGACTTGATCTAGGACTTAAATACTTACATTCATTATCATCTGTTTTAACAGAAGAGTATGGTGAATAATCTAAGTCAACAATATTTGAATGGATAATCTCATCAAATCAACAAATATTTCTCCAGTACCTACTGCAGGCCAGCCATGGTGTTAAGAACAGGGCGATTACCCTTTCTAACTAATTTACCTAGTACCCTCTCATTCATTCATTCATCATTCAACATTCATTAAGCACTTAATGCTTATGAGACCATTGACGGTTAATGTTTAAAATGCATACACAGGGGCACCTGGGTGGCTCAGTGGGTTAGGCCGCTGCCTTCGGCTCAGGTCATGATCTCAGGGTCCTGGGATCGAGTCCCGCATCGGGCTCTCTGCTCAGCAGGGAGCCTGCTTCCCTCTCTCTCTCTCTGCCTGCCTCTCCATCTACTTGTGATTTCTCTCTGTCAAATAAATAAATAAAATTTTTTAAAAAAATAAAATGCATACACAATTCACGTTTGATATACACTTTCTCTTCCTAAACACAGTTTCACAGTGTGTTCACTCTATAAAATGAGAATGGGAAGAGGCAGCTCAAAAGCATGCTTCATGCAATGAGACCTCCTGAGAAAAGTTCCAAGTCTTAGTGTCAGGGAGACCTAGATTAGAGTTCCAGCTCTACCACATATCTCGAAGTGACCTGAGGCATTTAACCTCTCTGAAATGCAGTGTCCTTCTATAAAACTGAGATAAACATCACATACCATACAGGGTAATAAAAATAATGGAAGTAACACATCTGGTACAACACAGAAGGGTTACTGTCATTGCTGCTACTGCTCCTGTTGTAATTATTACTATCAAGAAAGATAACCCATGTGGCCAGGAGTTACTTATTTTTGCTATTATTATTATTATTATTAAAGAACATAAGCCCCATGGCCAAGAGATGAGAAAAAAAATAGTTCAGACAATCTTCTGAATATTAAACCCAATATACTCTTGTGAAGAACAGACTGGCCAAGAATGGGTTTGGGTTCTAGAGAAAAAACAAAATCTCACTCTACACAGGATTTGCCCCAGTCCCCTTCATGGTCTTCTGAGGGCCCTGACACTAGCCCTGTTGAAGCAGACTAGAGAATACCCAGTATAAATGCAAAGCGTCCAAGAATATTCATCATCCTGACTCTTGGTGTTGGGGACCAGGCAGAGATCAAGTAGATAAAAACAATACAGAAGCTCTGACTCCTGGTTCTAAGGCTGAGATTGTGGCACAGAAACAGCCCCAATTAAATGGTTAAGAACCAAAATGCACCTGAGAAACCTAAACAGAAAAGGCAGAAACCAACTCAGAAAGGTTAGGCATATAGAACCCTTGAGAAAGCAAAATAGTTCGGTCCATAACAATGGATGGGACTTTCAAAGAGCAGTGTGAAGGGGCGCCTGGGTTGCTCAGTGGGTTGAGCCTCTGCCTTCACCTCAGGTCATGATCTCAGGGTCCTGGGATCGAGCCCCGCATCAGGCTCTCTGCTCGACGGGGAACCTACTCCCCTCCCCTGCCTTCCTCTCTGCCTACTTGTGATCTCTGTCAAATAAATAAATAAAATCTTAAAAAAAAGATAAAAGCACTCTGAAGTGTGGTACCCTTCAGTTGGAGGCTTTGAGTATCTGTAGATGGGCAGATTTGAGTTAAAGACTGGTAATAAATGACTGGGTAGACCACAAAAAGAGATATGATTACAGTGTTAGGAAAGAAGTAATAATCTCTGAACTAGGATAACAGCAGTGGGAATGGACTAGTGAACTTTGCAAAGGTCAGTTCTATAAATTGAGTGAACATTCACAGTTTAGAGAATAAAATATAAATATAACAATAATAATAAATACTACCACCTACCATTTACATTTTAAAGAAATTTTTAGGGGAGCCTGTGTGGCTCAGCGTATTAAAGCCTCTGCCTTTGGTCCAGGTCATGATTCCAGAGTCCTGGGATGGAGCCCCACATCAGGCTCTCTGCTCAGCAGGGAGCCTGCTTCCCTTCCTCTCTCTCTGCCTGTCTCTCTGCCTACTTGTGATCTCTGTCCGTCAAATAAACAAAATTTAAAAAATAAATAGGGACGCCTGGGTGGCTCAGTTGGTTAAGCAGCTGCCTTCGGCTCAGGTCATGATTCCAGCGTCCTGGGATGGAGTCCCACATCGGGCTCCTTGCTCGGCAGGGAGCCTGCTTCTCCCTCTGCCTCTGCCTGCCTCTCTGTCTGCCTGTGCTCGCTCTCTCTCCCTCTCTCTCTGACAAATAAATAAATAAAATTTAAAAAAAAAAAGCTAAATAAATAAATAAAAATAAAGAAAGTTTTAAATTCAAAGAACACATTGATTTTGCAATATAATTAATACTAATGCAACAAAAACATCTGAACACTGACATTTAAAGACTGCTAATGGGGGCACCTGGGAGGCTCAGTTGGTTAAGCACCCAACTCTTGATTGTGGCTCAGGTCATGATCTCAGAGGTTGTGGGATCAAACCCTGCATCATTAGGCTCCGAGTTCAGTGGGGAGTCTGCTTGAGGTTCTCTCTCTCCCTCTCCTTCTGCCCCTCTTCTCTCACTCCACGTGTGCACAATCTCTCTCTCTCAAATAAATCTTTTTTAAAAAAATAAAGATTGCTTATGAGCCTAAAGAAGTATTTTTTCCTTCTCTATATGTAATATAGAGAATTGTAATTATAGAAATGTAAAATATGTAATATTTTCTTGGTTAATCCTAAAGAAAAAAAATGAGTGAGATACTCAGGCATGATAAAATTACATGGGAAAATAAATATATCCTTGCCAACATCATTATTCTGGTCCCATGAGTAAGACTAACACAGAGAAAAATACTAGAATTATTCCATTAACTTCCCTTTTTTCCCCAATGACAGCAAATTTTAAAACTAGGCATATGTTTCTAACTTTGCCAGCTTTCTCTCTGAAGCAAACGTGTCAAAGAGGATTATTGTGGCAAGTTAGTCATATGGATTTTTTTTAACAAAACTGGAATGCATAACATTAGAAACCAAACCACAAAGAACAGGCATACTGGAGACAGATTGGAGCAAATACACAGAACATACAGTGCCTTGAACAACAAGACTTTGCCACTCAAAAAGGAAGGGATTGATTACCGAGGACTTCAGAATAACACATAGCTTCTAAGACTCAGTGTTGAAAGAAGGGGAAAAAAATAAAACACAAGGAATTTACTCCAAGTCAGGAATATAAAATATAACACATTTTCCTAAAAAAATCCTGGGTTCTAAATCCTGAGGCACTAAACCCAAGAACTTCAAACTGTTATTTAAATTATAACCCATTTAACTGGCAAGGCTTTCAAGAAGATAATGAGTGCTATGAAAAACTCATCATTAGTATCTGAATAAGCTTGAAAGTAAGTATACCAGTTATTACCACCCAATAATGGAGAAAGCAAAGCAACCATTGAGCATTTTTAAGAGCTCTGATTATCCCACAAGACAGTGGCACTTTATTTCTCACTTCATTTTGCTCAATAATACTCTTTTTTTCTTTCTCAATAACATTCCTGAGAGGGGTACCTGGGGGACTCCGTTAAGAGGCTGACTTGATTTTACCTCAGGTCATGATCTCAGGGTCCTGAGACAGAGCTCTGTGTTGGGCTCTGCACTCAACAGGGAGTCTGCTTGAGATTCTCTCCCTCTGCCTCTGTCTCTACCCCAACCCGCTTACATGCACTTGCACTCTTGCTCTCTAAAATAAATAAATCTTTATTTAGGTTTCTATTTTACAAACAGTAAAGCTAGAACACACTCTTTATGCAACAAAGGTGCTCAGTAAATGCTGAATTAAAGTATGACACATATTGTATAAAGCCATTTCCTTTGGAGACTCTAAAAGTCCACACTGACAATATTATTTGTATGGCTCCCAGGGTTTTCAGGATAACTAAATTACTTTGTCATTGTGGGAAAGGTGTTACAATACCAAGAGGCTGTCTTCTAAGGCCTGTGAATGCGGGGGTGGGGGGGGAACAGCTGAGTAATTAATTCCTGTCAAAAGCTCAAAATTTTTTTTACCTTGTCTATTACTCCAATACATACCCAAGTGAGCACACGTATATGCACACATGCGCACCAATTTGTCCTTTGGAATTTTGCCTGACCTAAAAATTAGCTACACAAAATAATGTCAACAAAACCTTATCTACAACTAGAAATGCAATGTGAGAAATTTTACAGGACTATATTGCTAATATTTTATTCAAATATTATGTTCAATTTACAATCATGTTGGTGAAAATATCTTTTAAATATGAAATAACTTGTTTCCTCTAAGCCCCCAATTCTGGAAAATGATACTTAGCAAAGGACAGTTTTCCATTTTTCCTACTCCAGCAAAAAAATCTATACAGTAAATTACCTGAGGTATTCCAAGCATATGAAGCAGTTGAAAATGGGATACACTAGAGCCTTATTATTATTCCAAGTAATGTCTACAGAAGAGAAACATCGGCATCACATGAAATCTTGTTAAAAAGGCAAACTTCCAGGGTACATTCCAGACCTTCTAAATCAGAATCTACATTTTAACAAAATTCCCAAAGGAGGCACATTCACAGCAATGTTTGAGAAGTGTCGAACTAATGAATTTATCCCACAAATGTAATGAGCAAAAAAAAAAAAGTATATATATATATGATCCAATTTATATAAAGGTCAAAACAAGCAAAAAATAACTAATATATGGAGACAATTAGATGGTAAAAGTCTAATGAAAAGCAACAGGGGACTTTAGCTTCTAGACTGGCACACAAGCTCAGAAATCACAACTCTCTGTTAACAAGTATAAAGTTGATCAAACTGAAAATACAACTTTTCTTAAATCCATCAGAGAAGTGAGATGACAGGACAAACCAGTGCCCCCAAACTGGAAAGACAAGCAGATACAGAGAATCTCAACTTAACCAAGCAGAAGCCCAAGAGCAGAAACCTCAAAGGGAACCAGTGCCAAGGTAGAACAACCTGAACTGAAAGTGATGGAGTGCTGGGTTGGGGATGCATCTAGACAAGTCCAAGAGTTAAACCCTTCAGGCAGAATGGGTCCTGGGGGGCCCCATATATCTGTGAGATTTACCTTCAGGAGCTAGAACTGGTTCTCACATTAAATGGTGGGGGAAAACTCCCTTATGCTTCCAGTGCAGGGAGGGGAGGAGTCTTTGAAATATGCCAGAGCACTCTGTTCTTTGTAACAAGGACTTCTCTCAGGAGAACCTATTTGACCAGAGCCTAAAAGAGCCACACCTACCCGGGAGTAGAGAAATACACAATACCAGCCCCCTCTAATCATACCACCACCTAAGGGGGAGTAAGAACACCAGCACTGGCAAAGTTCACAGTCCAGGCATTACAGGCTCTCCAAACACTGAAACCAAACTATGAGACAAAAGACACACACATTTCCCCTACCCCCACACTTACTACAACATTACTAAAGGCCTATTTACAGCAGTTCCTTTTACCCAGTACATCATACTATTCAACAGAAATTGCAAGGCATATGAAAAGGAAAAAAAATCACAGTATGAAGAGACTGAGCAAACATCAGAACCAGAGTTAGATATGGCAGGAATATTGGAATTATCAGACCAGGAATTTTAAAATATTAGGATTAATATGCTATGGGCATTAATGGAAAAAATAAGCAACACGTGAGAATAAATGTAACAGAAGCAGAGAGATGGAAGTTCTAAGAAAGAATTTTTTTTAAAGATTTTATTTATTTATTTTACAGACAGAGATCACAAGTTGGCAGAGAGGCAGAGAGAGAGAGAGGGGGAAGCAGGCTCCCCGCTGAGCAGAGAGCCCAATGCGGGGCCCGATCCCAGGACCCTGATATCATGACCTGAGCCGAAGGCAGGGGCTTAACCCACTGAGCCACCCAGGTGCCCCTAAGAAAGAATTTTTTAAAATACTACCAATCAAAAACGCTGTAACAGAAATAAAGAATGCCTTTGATGGATCATTAGTAGATCAGACATGGCTGAGGAAACAGTCTCTAAGCTTGAAAATGGAAGAGGAGTAATTTCCAAAAATGAAAAGGGAAAATGAGGCTTTAAAATAAAAAAAGGGTGCTCCTGGGTGGCTCAGTGGGTTAACCCTCTGCCTTTGGCTCAGGTCATGATCTCGGGGTCCTGGGATCAAGTCCCATATTGGGCTCACTGCTCTATGGGGAGCCTCCTTCCCCCTCTCTCTGCCTGCCTCTCTGCCTACTTGTGATCTCTCTCTGTCAAATAAATAAATAAATAAAATCTTTTTAAAAAATAAATAAAATAAAATAAAAAAAGAACAAACTAGCCAAGAAAAAATGTGGGACAAGTATACAAGGTAACATATGCATATTCAGAATACCAGAAAGCAGAAATAGAGAAAGGAACAGAAGTAATATCTGAAGCAATAATGACTGAGAATTTCTCCAACAAATGTCAGATACCAAATCATAGACTCAGGAAGCCCAGAGAACACCAAGCAGGACAAATGCTAAAACAAACAAACTCAACTACAAGTAGGCAATCATAGTAAAACTGCAGATAATCAAAGATAAAAAAATATTTAAAGAAACCAGAGGGGAAAAAAAACACCTTGGTTATAAAGGAGCAAAGGTAAAAATTACAACCGACTTCCCCTCAGGAGCCACACAAGCAAGAAGGAAGTGAAGTGAAGTATTTATAGTGTTGGGAGAAAAAAATCCACAAACACAGAATTTTGTACCCTGAAAAATTATCTTTTGAAAAGGAAGGAGAAAGAGACTTTCCCAACAAACAAAAATTTAGGGAATTTTTTGCCAAGTACATCTGCCTGGTAATATATGTTAGAAGTTTAGAGAGAAGGAAAATAATATAGGTCAGCTCTACATAAAAAAAGAAAAAGCATCAAAAAAATGAATAAAGGTAACACTTTAAAACTTTTCTTATTTGGGGGGCACCTGGGTGGCTCAGTGGGTTAAGCCTCTGCTTTTGGCTCAGGTCATGATCTCAGGGTCCTGAGATCAAGCCCTGCATTGGGCTCTCTGCTTGGGAGGGAGTCTGCTTCCCCCTCACTCTCTGCCTGCCTCTCTGCCTACTTGTGATCTCTCTGTCAAATAAATAAATAAAATCTTTAAAAAAAAAACCTTTCTTATTCTTAATTGACCTAAAGAATTACAGTTTGAAAAAAAAAATAAAAGAGAACAGTTTGTTCTAAACAGCAACAATGTATTCACAATTATGACTGGTTATGTTTATAATATACTTATGTAGAACTGATATGAATGACAACAATGATACAAGGACAGAAAAGAGGAATTTGAAATATTTTGTTATTATAAGATACTTGCATTACCCATGAATGGTACAGTATTATTCAAAAGTGGAATTGGATTAGTTGGAAAAAATCCACTTTGCAAATGCTAGGGCAACCACTAAAAAGGTTTAAAAAAGATGCATAATTAATATGGTAGGAAATGAGAGAAAATGAAATCATATAAAATGCTCAGTTAAAACCGCAAAAGGCAGAAACAACATGGAAGACAAAAACAAAGAACAAGGGCAATGAATAGAAAACAGTAACAAATATGGTAGATATTAACCCAACAATGATCTAAATACACCAATTAAAAGAGAATGTCAGAGCTGGCTGAAAAAACAAAACCCAATTATATGTTGTATACAAGAAAAACATTTTAAGTATAAAGAGCTATATAGATTAAAAAGTACAGGGATGGAGAAAGATATACCATGTTATCAATTAATCAAAAGAAGGCAGAAGTAGCTTATATGAATTTCAGACGCAGCAACTTCTGGGCAAGGAAAGTTATCAGAGATACAAAAAGATCATTACATAATGATACAGGGGCCAATTCTTTAAGAAGACATAATTATCCTTAATGTGTATGCATATAATAATGAAATGTCAACATATAGGCAAAAACGAATACAACTGTTAAGGAGAAATGGAATAATCCCCTATTACAGCTGCAGACTTTAACACCCCTCTAACAGAGATGGACAGATTCAACAGGTAGAAATTCAGTAAATACACTGTTAAAAAGCACTATCAACCAACTGGATATAACTGGTATCTACAGACTACTTCATCCTACAAAGTGCACATAGATGATTCTCTCTCTCTCTCCCTCTGACCCTCCCCCTGCTCACTCACATGCACTCTTACTCTAATAAATATTTATTTTTTTAAAGATATTATTTATTTGACAAAGAGACAGAGACAACAAGAGAGGGAACACAAGCAGGGGGAGTGGGAGAGGGAGAAGCAGGTTCCCCGCTGAGCAGGAAGCCTGATGCAGGGCTTGATCCCAGGGCTGGGATCATAACCTGAACAAGGCAGATGCTTAACAACTGAGCCACCCAGGAGCCCCTCAAATAAATCTTTAAAAAATATTTTGAACTAAATGAAATCAGAATACAACTTATTAAATACTATGGGATGCAATGAAAGCAGTGCTTGGGGGAAATTTATAGCACTGAATGCATATATTTGAAAAGAAGAAGATCTAAAATCAACAATCTAAGCTTCCACCTCAGAAAACTAGAAAAAGGGCAAATTAAAAGGAAATAAAAAGGGGCACCTGGGTGGCTCAGTGGGTTAAAGCCTCTGCCTTCAGCTCATGATCCCAGGGTCCTGGGATCGAGCCCCGAATCGGGCTCTCTGCTCTGTGGGGAGCCTGCTTCCTCCTCTCTCTCTCTCTCTGCCTGCCTCTCTGCCTACTTGTGATCTCTGTCAAATAAATAAATAAAATCTCTTAAAAAAAGGAAATAAAAATTAGAGTATCAATGAAATTAAAAACAAGAAATCAATAAAGAAAATAAATAAAACCAAAACATGAGGGGTGCCTGGGTGGCTCAGTGGTTTAAGCCTCTGCCTTCAGCTCAGGTCATGATCTCGGGATCCTGGGATCGAGCCCTACATCGGGCTCTCTGCTCAGAGGGGAGCCTGCTTCCTTCTCTCTCTCTCTGCCTGCCTCTCTGCCTACTTGTGATCTCTCTCTCTGTCAAATAAATACATTAAAAAAAAAAAACCAAAACATGATTCTTTGAAAAGATCCATAAAATTGATAAAACACTAGCCATGCTAAGAGAAGAAATAAATTACAGTATTAGAAATGAAAGCAGAGACATCACTATAGATGACATGGCTATTAAAGGGTTAATAAAGGATTATTATAAATAAATCTATGCCTACAAATTTGATAACCTCAATGAAATGAAGCAATTCCTTGAAAAAGACAATCTGCCAAAACTAACAGAAGAAAAATTTTAAAAGACAATATGAATGGGTCTATATCAAAGAAATTGAATCAATAATTAACAACCTTCCAAAACAGAACATGATGGGCCCCAGTTGGGCTTACCCGTGAACTCTATCAAATACTGAAGGGAAGATTATACCAATTTTCTACAGTCTTCCAGAAGACAGAAACCAAGGGAATACTTCCTAATTCATGAAGCCAGAATTACCCTAATACGAAACCAGACAAAGACATTACAAGAAAACTACAGACCAATACCTCTCATGAACATAACACGCAAAAATCCTCAACAAAGTATTAGTAAATCAAATCCAATAATAAGTAAAAAGAATTATATGCCATAACCAAGTGAGATTTCTCAGGTATGCAAGGTTGTTCAACAGTCAAAGACCAATTAATGTAATCCACCACATCAACAGGCTAAAAAAGAAAAATCATCAAATGATGCCAGAAAAGGGGTGCCTGGGTAGCTTAGTCATTAAGCATCTACCTTTGGCTCAGTCATTAAGCGTCTGCCTTGGCTCAGGTCCTAATCCCAGGGTCCTGGGATCAGGCCCCTCACTGGGCTCCCTGCTCTGCAGGAAGCCTACTTTCCCTCTCCTAGTCCCCCTGCTTGTGTTCCCTCTCTCACTGTGTCTGTCAAATAAACAAAATCTTTAAAAAAAAAAAAAGATGCCAGCGAAGGACTTGACAAAATTCAAAACTCATTCATGATTTAAAAAAAAAAAAAACCCTCAGCAAATTAGGAATAGAGAAGTTGTCGATTTGTTAAGAACATCTACGAAAATCCTACAGCTAACATCATACTTAATAGTGAGAAACAAAATTTTCTCCCTGTCAGGAGGAACAAGGCAACAATGTCCCCTCACCACTCCTTTTCCACATTATATTGGAAGTCCTAGCTAATGCAATAGGACAAGAAAAGTAAATAAAAGTTATAGAAGACTGGGAAATAAACCAAACGGTTTCCAGATGACATCATCAATATAGAAAATCTGAAAGAATCAACAAAAAAATTCCTAGAATAAGCAATTACTGCAATGTTGTATAAGATTAACATATAAAAATTAATTGATTTCCTATATTCCACCAATAAATCAGTGGAATTCAAAATTAAAAATACATTACTGGGCACCTGGGTGGCTCAGTGGGTTAAGCCTCTGCCTTCGGCTCAGGACATGATCTTGGGGTTCTAGGATGAAGTCCCACATCAGGCTCTCTGCTTGGCAGGGAGCCTGCTTCCTCCTCTCTCTCTGCCTGTCTGTCTACTTATGATCTCGGTCAAATAAATAAATAAAATATTTTAAAAAATACATTACTATTTACATTAGCACCCTAAAATGAATTATGTATAAATCTAATAGTATATAAAGTATTTGAGAAAAACTACAAAATTGTGATGAAAGATATCAAAGAACTAAATAAATGGGGAAATATTCCCTGTTCATGAATAGAAGGACTCAATATTGTCAAGATGTCAGCTCTTCTCAAGTTGACCCATAGATTCAACAAAATTCCAATAAAAATTCAGCCAGTTATTTTGTGGATATTGAAAAACCTATTCAAAATTTATATAGAGAGGCAAAAGACCTAGAACTGCCAACTCCATACTGAAGAACAAAGTCAGAAGACTGACACTATCCTATTTACATATTTATGATAAAGGTACAGTAATCAATACAGTGTGGTATTGGTAAAGATTACTAAGACATTAATGGAACAGAAAAAAAGAGCCCAGAAAGAGACCCACATAAATACAGTCAACTGATTGTTGACAAAGGAGCAAAGGCAATACAATGGAGCAAAGACTGTCCTTTCACCAAATGTGCTGGAACAACTTGCAAAAAAGAATCTAAACATAGACCTTACACTCTTCAAAAATTTTAACTCAAAATGGGTCATAGGCAACATATAATGCAAAACTATAAAACTTCTGGAATATAACATAGGTGAAAACCTAACTGCCCTTGGGCATGGTGATGACTTTTAGACACAACACTAAAGATATGATCTGTGGAAGAAATAACTGATAAGCTAGATTTTATTAAAAATTCAGTGGCTGTGGGGGTTGGGGGGTGGAGAGATAGATAACTGGACACAGGATTTTTTTTAAGAGTCTGTTAATTTATTTGAGAGAGAGTGCACAAGCACACAAGCTGGGTGGGGGGGAAGAGGGAGAAGCAGACTCTCCTCTGCTGAGCAGGAAGCCAGATGTGGGGCTTAATTCCAGAATCTGAAGATTATGACCTGAGCCGAAGGCAGACACTTAAGAGACTGAGCCATGTAGGCAACCCAGAACACAGGACTTTTTAGGGCAATAAATCTATTTATAAGACACCACAATAGCAGATACAGGTAATTAAGTGTCGAAACCCACAAAGTGTACAACACCAAGAGTGAACCTTAATTCAAACTATGGACTTGAGGTAATAAAAATGTGTCATTGTAAGTTCAAACATACCACTGTGTTACAAGATGTTGACAATGGGGGAGGTTGTGTTGGTGGATAGCAGGCATATGGAACTCTCTGTATTTCTCAATTTTGCTGTGAACCTAAAATCCTCTAAAAATAGTTCATTAATACTTTTTAAAGCAAAGGAATGACCTCTTCTCTTCCCTTGTAATGATCTGATCCATTCCCAGAGCTTCCTGCCCACCCATACCTCTCTCCTGAATTCTACCCAGATTTCAAAGTCATCTTGAACTCAGCAAGCTTAGGTACTGAATACTTGATCCTCCTCTCAAATTTTCTCCTCCTGCAATCTTTCATATCTCACTAAATGGCTACTCTATCCTTCCAGTTGCTCAGACCAAAATGCTTGGCATCATCCTTGACTCATCCTTTGTCAAACTCCCCAGCCAATTCTACTTCAATTAGGTGAACATTCTTGTGATTATTGTGCAAGCTGATGTTTGAGAACCATTGTGCAAAGCCACCTATTTTAGATATATAGGAGGAATCTACAAATACAGGACTAAGAATTTGAACAGAGTAAGAAATGTCAATACATTCCCATTTTGAAATTAACTGCTCCTAAAATTACATTCCTTATAAGAAATGGCAATTACCAATAAGAGCTACCATTTTTAGGGCAATTAGAATGTGCTAAATATTATGATAAGCAGTAAATATACCTGATCTGACTTATGAGGTAAATATTATACTCATTACTTTTATAAATGAGGAAACTGATACCTAAAGAAGTTTAACAAATGCCTTCAAATTCTATGCCCTTGACCGCCAGATTATTGTCTCCTACATAGACTGGGAAAGAGTCTTGGACAGAACCCTAAGAAGATGACTCAGAGGAAGTAGTTGTCAAAGAATGAGAGTAAAAAATCAGAAATGTGAAGAGGAAGTCTAGATGAGGGAAGTTTAAGAAGGAAGCCTTAACCACAATGGTCTGGAATATCTTTTTCAGTAAGTGAATCTAAAGACCACAGAGGATGTATGTAGAATTTCTTTAAAAAGAAGTTTTATGGACTATTCATCCTCTCTGAGACCCAAGTTTTTCTCATAAAAACCAGGCATTAACTTGAAGTGTTTTGGCGTGAACAATGGTTAACATTCTTTTTTTGTGTGATGTGGAGGGAGTGATTGGGTGGCCCAGTCAGTTAAGCATCTGCCTCCGGCTCAGGTCATGGTCCCAGGTCTACAGATCGAGTCCCACATCGGGCTCCTGCTCAGTGGAGAGCCTGCTTTTCCCTCTCCCTCTGCCTGCTGCTTCTCCTGCTTGAGCTGTCAAATAACTGAATAATTTTTTTAAAAAAAAGAGAAAGAAAAAGAAGAGAGAGAGAGAGACGTGGGGGAAAAGTGCTTTTACATTTAGGTAGAGAGGGGATAAATTGAGAGGAGAAAAACATAAGTTACTAATAGCCCAAAGTAGTTCTCTGCTTTGCTGGCACAGGTAGACTAACCAAGAAGCCAATCCTGACGCATTTTTAGACTAAAATGAGTTCTACTCACTTATAAATTGAGTGATCCTGATATTTTCTCCAGTTGGTAAAACCACCCTAGGTGTGGGAGTGATGAGTTTGAGTGGTAAGGAGCAAAGGGAAAATAATTCCCTTCATGAACGAAAGGTGACTCTAAAGCCAATGATGCTGGTAGAGTTAGGACAGATGTCAGAGATAAGGCTGCAGAAATTGGCCAAGCCTATGGGGCACACTAGAACATAAAGAGGCCCATTAGCCAAGTGCTCAAACGACCTTAAGATTTAGGAGTATAATGCAACTAATTAGGCTCCTTAATTGGTCTAATATGTTACAGTTTCTTTAGTTGTATTAGCCTTCCAAGGATACCATCTGGCCAACTTGATTCACTTGTAAATTCCTAAATTCCCCGCAGTGCCCTGTTAGTGTTGGTCTACAAATGATTAAACTTCTGTTTCACGTTAACTTTTCACTAGTTTCAGTATCAGAAGTTGACCTGTTTTAAAATTTGGACTTTTCGGGGCACCTGGGTGCCTCAGTGGGTTAAAGCCTCTGTCTTCGGCTCAGGTCATGATCCCAGGGATCTGGGATCGAGCCCCGCATCGGGCTCTCTGCTCGGCGGGGAGCCTGCTTCCTCCTCTCTCTCTGCCTGCCTCTCTGCCTACTTGTAATCTCTGTCAAATAAATAAATAAAATCTTTTAAAAAAAAATTTGGACTTTTCATGACACCCTGTCTATATATGCAAAGATTTTTGCATCTCTCTCGCTTTTTTTTTTTTTGCACCTCTTTTAGAAGGATAAACCAGACTAATACATGGAAACTTATTTCCATACTTTTTCTAATCTACATTCCAAATAATGCTGTTCAAATATGATATATAATTTCAGCATTCTGAATTTCTTCTATTACCCCATGAACTATTATTTACAGTTCATTTATTTTAAGTGCATTTATTAGGCATTTAGTACATACCCAGCAGCCCTAGGTATTGGGGTAACACAGAAAACTGAGATTCTAGTTGCAAGAGAAAAATAAGACCAGTGGTACCAGTTTAACAGAAAAGAGGGTGATTAATTCATTCTGGGGGAGATGGCAAATTTTTCCAAGACAAACGGGCTGAATCTGAAAGGATGAATAGGGGTTCATTAGGCAATGGAAAAGGGAAAAGGTTATTACTAACACCTCTCTCCCCCAAACTGGTAATGTTCTTGGCATTTAACTTAAAATGACAGGAAAAGAAAGAGTAAAATGACAACACAAGAAGAAATCCTATTCACTTCACAGGACGGGACGCAGGGAGGATTGTGCCTTTAAACACACTTCAGTTTTGAAAGTTAAATGTTTATAAAACAGGATTCACAATCAAGGGAAAGGGGTGGAGGAGGAAGAAGTTGTTGTATTCAGTTAAAACAGATGAGGAAAAAAAATCAACATTTATGCTTCAAAAACAATATACCGCCTTTCCTAAAGTTCCTAATTTTGCAAATGAAAGCCTTGGAACTTTATCCAATATTACAGTTCTTTGACCCAGTGTTTTATACTCCCGGTATCATTTTTAAAGGTTCTAAAGCGAGTCAACCCAAGAACTTGGCAGCACTTCCACACACGCATCCAATAATCCCCTCTTAACTGACCCAGTCAACAGCACCCTAATCAACCTTGCACTTACCCCACTTGCGCACCTTCACACCCTTCAGAATCTGGCTTTATTTATACTACGACTATCAGAAGGTAGTAATTTAACTCTAAGTTTTGACACCCCGCCTCTTCACCCTTTCGCTCAATTATTTCCTCTTCAATTTCATTAGTTTCGCTTTTCTACTGAAGGGGCACTTAAAAATACATCAACAGCACAATTATAAAAAACAATGGCTGCAGCCAGAGTCCGAACACACACACTGATTTCCAATCATATCCCTCTCGAGGCTGTTCCTACCACTGATCAAAATCAGCGGACCAGGAAGAAAGAAAAAGCTGAGGCAGGAAGGTTATTCCCTTCCTTCCACTCACCCATGCCTGCCCCTGCCCCTGCCCCCGCCCCCCAGGGCCACACTGCGACCTCGTACGCTACCCCCTCCACCGACCCGCCCCCGCTGTCACCCGCCACTGCCTAGAAAACAGTCATAGCCTTTGTTAAAATGTCCATGAGCACAATGTACCAGAAGACGGGCACATTCCCGGGGGCGGGGTGAAGGAAAGTCACACGAACGCCACACCCTCTTTGGCACTAGCCTGGGGTGAAAGCCCACCTTTCCCAAATCCTCTCCCCCCCACGACAAGGAATGTTCTGGCAACTCCGCACTCTTAAGACCGCAGCGCCGGGGAAGGGATGGGCCCGGGACGACGCTCAGGGGCACCCAGCGGGGGATACTGAACTTGAAGCTGGGACACCCTCCAGCGCCCTTGGCGAGCCTCCCGGTCCTGCCAAGCCTGAGTAAGGACTTCCAGTCTCCGGAGCTCTTCCCTTCTATTTTCCTCCTTACACAAACGCTCACCCACACCCGCCACCACGTACTCCGCTCCGCACGCGGCCGGGGCTGGACACTCTTAAGCAGTGCGGCCAACTCCCCTGCCTCACGTCCGACCAGTGCCTACTCACGGGACCGAAGACTCCCCGTGCACTCACCCGCGCACTCCCCGAACCCTCCCGGGATGTTCGGCGGGAACCAGGTTCTCCAGCCACCAGCCCCACGATCCCACCTAACTCACCGCGCGTTCCGCGCCGCTACTCCGCTCCCTGCAAGCTGCCAGCCGCGCCTGCGCGCTCCCACCGCCGACGAACCTAGTAGGAGCCTGGAGCCCGGAGCCAGGAGCAGATGGGAAGGGTGGTGGGAAGCGGAGGGGGCGGGGCCGGGGCGGTGTTAGGAGGGGAGGGGCGTGGCCAGGCGGGGTGGGAAACCGAGGGGCGGAGCCTCTGCCGCCTTAGTCCGGAAAACCTAGTGCTCTGGACACACGGCTGGAGTTTTCCACTCTCGAGGTGTGTTGATAACGTTGTCAGAGAAGTTTTCTGGTCTCCTCGGTGCACGCTCACACTCATCCTCGAGAAAGCCCGCTTGGCGTGGAACCAAGCTAGCCAGTCTCCGGGAGTCACAACGCCTCTCCTTGGAGCCACCCTAGATCCTCCCTAGCTAGTCTTTCACTCTTTTGCACGCCTATCTCCCCACGTATTATTGCCCCACTTCAACCCTCCGCACATTTTTCCTTCTCACACGCGCAATCCTCAGCCCTCCAGAGGTGAGGAGTTGGACATTTCTCACCCAGACACCGTCTATGCAGCGTATCCTGGTTAACGTGTCTTTTTGATGTGTACTAACCCAGAACGCATTGGTTTTCCTGAGAACAAACTCTGCTTTTGTTTCTGCACTTTTGGTGACAATAATATACTTTTTTCTTAAAAAGATTCTTGAGTAAGCCTACCTGAATTTCTTGGGAAGAAAAACAGGTTGCCAAGAAGAGGCATCTTTGACCCTGCTTTTTAGGTAGCCACCTTAGAATTTGAGCCTTCTAAAAGCCCCTCGGAGAAACAGAATATTCAGCCTATGTTGTATGGACTTTGTCCTAATGGTTTCGGGTTTTCTGGTGTTTAGCATTTTGAGAAGTCCAACTTGATTATTATTCCATGCTGCATGCGTGCTTAGTTTTAAGTTCTATGCTTTTATGTTTAAAATCTGGTCAGCTGTGGTATCTCACGTGCCTTTGGATCAGCTATTAAAATAAACACACCTGAGTGCATCCAACGTGAATTGGCCTGTGGGCCTAAAGTGATTTATTCCAAATTACTTTTCCTTTCTTCTTTTTGCTTTAGTTATGATGGAACTGAGAAACATTTGGCTAAGAATAAAAGAACTGCCACAGGGCCACACCCCTAGTCCTGCCCAGCAACTGTGTTGACTGTGATGGCAGCATTTTTGGGGAGAGTCTGGTAATTGCCCCTAGAGATCTGAATATCCTGAAATTCTTCCCATTAACCTTTGTGGTTCTTCCATTTGTGTATTTTACAAACCAGACTTTCTTGAACTCATTTCTATTTTGCATTTGTCAAATAAGTATGGGAGATTGTAGTGAGGCCATATTGGAAGAGGGTATGCATATTGGTAAATATAAACACAGACCGTAGGATGAATAAATCTGTAAATGCCTGGAAGTATGATTTTGTCTTGTTCATTTCACTGAAAATGTTTCACATACAGAAGATGCCTAAAAAAACCCCACTAGGTTAGTAAAGGTAATGTCTGCTTTCTTAATAGATGTGTATATATGTGCATGAACTTTTATTTGATTACTAGGTTTATTTTCTTCTTCTGTGTCTGAATTTGTCAGGATATTTTATGAGGCGAAAGTGATAACCACTACACTACGGAAACTGTCAGGATATTTTGATTGAAGTGACTAAAAGTCCAACAAAGTAGCTTAGGCAAAAAGAGAAGGTTATTGTGTAACCCAAGCTGTGAAAAGGGTAAGTATATGAATGACTTTCACAATAAATGGAACAAATAAAGGGAATGCTTCAAATTCCAGGTTAGGCTCTCAAACCTGCCTCTTTTAGACAGGGTCATTCTTTCAGAATGTCTGAAAGGCAAGTTCTGTAGGCTTAGAACCATGGCCTCTGACAAACTGTGGGTTCATACCTATCAAGCTGTTACCACAGAGAATGAGCCTTTCTTCCCTCAGTTCCAATTTTTAGAACACCAGATAAAGAGCATGATTGGGTAAGATCAAGTAACATAATCATTCTTGGATTAAAAGTACATGTGTGACGTAAGAATGGTACACCCAGTAGAACCACTTAGTTGGAGGGGGGAAAAAAGAATAGGGGAAGTTGCTATTTTCAGAACAAGAGAAAAGTGCTGGACAGATTTTTTTAAAAGTTCACAATGGAACAAATGTATTTAAGGAATATAGCCTTGGAATTATCTTTTACCTCTCTTATTCACATATTAACCATTCTTCTTAATAATAGTTTACTGTGGCTGCTGTAAAAATAAAAACAAAAAAAAACACAAAAAACCCACAAACTTAATGGCTTAATACAACACAAATTTATTACAGCTCTAGAAGTCATAAGTCTGAAAAGTGTCACACTGGGCTAAAATCACAGTGTCAGCAGAATTGAATTCCTTTATGGAGGTGCCAGGCAGAATCCTTTTTCTTGACTTTCCACATTCTAGAGGCTACCTCCTTGGTTCAAGGCCTTGTTCCATCTTCAAAGCCAGCAAAGACATTACTCTGACTCACTGACAATTCTGCCTACCTCTTCCACATTTAAGGACCTTTGGGATTATATTTGGCCCAACCAGATAATCTCATATACTCTTATTCTAAGCTCAGTTGATTAGCAACCTTAATTCCATTGATAACTTTAATTCTCCTTTACTATGTAACATAATATTTCCACATGTCCTGGATATTAGCACTGTGGTGTTGGGGAGCAGTCTGCATTATAATTCCTACCGCAGTCTTTATTTTCATAAAAACAACAGAGCCTAAATCATTGCTTCCCAGTCAGGGGTGCTTATAAAAAATACTGATGTCTTATCTGGATACCACCCCCATATATTATTATTTCATTGGACTGGAGTCCATGAGCCCTCTAAATACACACACACACACACACACACACACAGCTGACTGGATCAGGATGGATGGGGAGGGAGTATCTCAGGTATGTTAGGGCAATCAGAGAACTTCCCTGGGGATTTATAATGGGGAGAGGGAATTGGTAAGACTGGGTGTCTGGGCTATAACAACAATGTAGGGGCTATGCCAGCAGGAGAAATAGAAAACACAAGTCTGGAGAGGATAGAAGAGAGAAAAGAGACAGAGAAAAGAAGTAAATAGAGTGGAGCTGAGCCTAGATCCTCAATGGCTGTCTGCCTCTTGATTACAGAAGCATTCTTTCCCGTGGCTTCTATGAGGTATCACTACATTCTCATAAGAAAGTCTTATTTCTTCAACAAAGGAGAAAAGAATATCCAATGGAAAAAAGACAGTCTCTTCAATAAATTGTGTTGGGAAAATTGGACAGTCACATGCAGAAGAATGAAAATGGACCGTTTCCTTGTATCATACACAAAAATAGACTCAAAATAAATAAAACACCTAAATGCAAGACAGGAATCCATCAAAATCCTAAAGAAGAACATAGGCAACAACCTCTTCAACCTCAGCTGCAGCAAGGACACATCTTGCTAGATGTGTCTCCAAAGGCAAGGGAAATAAAGGCAGAAATGAACTATTGTGACTTCATTGAGGTAAAAAGCTTTCGCACAGCAAAAGAAACAGCTGACAAAACCAAAAGACAACCTACTAAATGGGAGAAGATATTTGCAAATGTGTTATGAGATAAAGGGTTAACATCCAAAATCTATAAAAAACTTATCAACTTGAACACCCAAAAAATAAATAATCCAGTTAGGAAATGGGACGAAGGTATGAACAGACATTTCTCCAGTGAAGACATACAAATGGCCAACAGACACATGAAGTGCTCCACATCACTCGGCATCAGGGAAATGAATGGCTAAAATTAACAAGGAAATAACATGTTGGTGAGGATGTAGAGAAAGGGGAACGCCCCTACACTCTTGGTGGGAATGCAAGCTGGTGCAGCCACTCTGGAAAACAGCATGGAGGTTCCTCAGAAAATTGAAAACAGAGCTACCCTATGACCCAACAATCGCACTACTGGGTATATACCCCAAAGATACAAATGTGATCTGAAGGGGCACCTGCACCCCAATGCTTATAGCAGCAATGTCCACAATAGCCAAACTATGGAAAGAACTCAAATGTCCATTGACAGATGAATGGATAAAGAAGGTGTGGTATGTATATATGAAGTGGAATATTATGCAGCCATCAAAAATGAACTCTTGCCATTTGCAAAGACGTGGATAGAACTAGAGGGTATTATGCTAAGCAAAATAAGTCAATCAGAGAAAGACGTGATCTCACTGATATGTGGGATTTAAGAAACAAGGTAGAGGATCATAGGGGAAGGGAGGGAAAAATGAAACAAAATGAAACCAGAGAGGGAGACAAACTATAATAGACTCTTAATCTCAGGAAACAAACTGAAGGCTGCTGGAGGGGAGAGGGGTTGAAGGGATGGGGTGGCTGGGTGAGTGACACTGGGGAGGGTATGTGCTATGGTGAATGCTGTGAATTGTGTAAGACTGATGAATCACAGACCTGTACCCCTGAAACAAATAATAAATTATATGTTAATTAAGAAATTACAACAAAATTAGGAGATGAGAGAGTTGCCAAAGTGGTTCTAAAGTTTATCTGTAAATATATTATTTTATTAGAAAAAAAAAGAAAGTCTGAAGCTAGTTTGAATTGTTTCCTCTTGCATAAAATTCAAAATGTTCTAATACATGATGTGAGCTTAATTGTTCTCTATTTTTTTTATAATATACCTCCTGTTTAAGAAATAAGGCAAGTTTAAGAACCAAACTGTCAGAGTTGGTATTCCAGAACTGTCTACGTCACTAGCACGTCTCCTGGTTATCCCATATTCTTCAAATCCTCCTTTCTCTTAATATTTACTCAAAGGCCCAGAGAGGCCTCACAAGTTATCTCAGCCTAATCCTCATTCACTAGTCTCCCCAGGGCACACCAGTTGGGTTCAGATCCAGTTCTCAGCTTAACTAATGTCAAGTAAATCTTAACCATTTGCAAATCAAATCTTTTGCCCTCAGCCTTCTGCTCGTTTTCAGTTCTGTAGTTACAGCTGATGAATGGATCCTGCCACCTTAAATTATAAGACACAAAACTCAATTTTTTTCCACACTCTACCTTTTCCTCTGCATTTTTTTCCTTCTACATGAAACCACCATGTATCCCATCATACACATTAGAAACAGTGAAGCCACCCATGATCCCTTCTTTTCTATCCTCGGTTGTTGATTCAGTCTACCTTGTACATGTCTCATATTAATCTCTGTCCTGACTCACTTCAGATTCGTTATCAATTGCCTGACATGGTCTCCCAACTAGTTTCCCTGTCTTTAGCTTCTGAATCCAACCCACCCTTCTGAATTATACCAGAGAGCTCTATAAACACAAGTAGGATTAAGCCACTTCACTTCTTAAAAACATTTCAAGACTCCCACCTACTTTATCATAAAATACAAACTCCTTAACCACAATCAAATTTTCTAATTACTTGGCTCTAGCACATCTTTGCAAACTCACCCCCCCCACTAATCATATACATGATAAGCTACTCTCTATATTTATCTTACATCTGCATGCTGCTATGACTTTTCTGTTTTCTCTATGGTAGACATATTCTTAAAGACCCAGTCAGGGGTACCTGGGTGTCTCAAATGGCTAAGCATCTGCCTTCGGTTTAGGTTATGATCTCCAGGTCCTGGGATCAAGCCCCGCGTTGATGCACCTCCAGCTCAGTGGGGAGTCTGCTTCTCCCACTCCCTCTGCTTGCTGCTCCCCCTGCTTGTGCTCTCTCTGTTTCTCAAATGAATAAATTAAAATCTTAAAAAAAAAGACCCAGCTCAAAAGACACCCACTGTGTAAAGTCTTCCTAGTGGCACACCATGCAAAGTAAATCAGTTATCCCACTAGCCTTGCTACCATAGTATTTGCATCCCCCTTTTTCTTAAGGCTTATGTGTTAATGCACTTATGCCTAAATCTCCCTCTTCTCTGAGAAGGAAGGACAGTGTAGCTCTGATATTAATCACAAAGCCTGACACATAGTAGATGAGGAAAAAAATTCTTGTGGAAAAAGAAGAAGAAACATATAGAAGGAAGAGGGAGATTCCATGCTATTTTCTGTTGATGACTTGCCCAATCTTTTTTTAACCCTTGTGTTAACAGCCATTTCATTTATTAGTTCTACAACTTTCAAACCAACACTCATGTCTACAAAAGGTGGAGGAGTATATACCCTGTTGAGTCCCTACTCTAACAAATCCTTTTCTTTAGAACTTTTCAACACTTATGGCTTATTCCATATTAATGATATAATTTTAACTTTTCCTGTCTTTCTCCTATTGTTCCATGTGTTTATACTGTTAACTCCCAAGTGGTTGGTAAACTGCAAGAAAGGGTTTAATTTTGTATTTCTTCTGTTTTGTCTTGAAAAATCTTCATAAACACAGGTAACATGATATGTCATATGATACACCATAAAACTAGCATAAATAAACTTAAAGGAACTGAAATCACACAGAGTATGTCCTCTGACTACAGAGGAATTAAATTAGGAATAAATACAATATGATAGCCAGACAAAATTCACATACAGTTGACCCTTGAACAACACAGGGGGTTGGGGCACTGACCAGCCCCACACTGTGTAGTTGAAAAACCAGTATAATTTCTGACTCCCCCAAAACTTAAACTATTAATAGCCTACTGTTGACCAGCTGCCTTACCAATAACATAAAATGGTCAATGAACACATTTTGCACGTTATATGTGTATACTGTGTTCTTACAATAAAAAAAGCAGAAGGAAATAAAGTTATTAAGAAGATCATAAGGAAGGGAAAGCTCAATTACAGTACTGTCCTTTATTTATCAAAAAATAAATAAAAATCGTGGAGTACCTGGCTAGCTCAGTTGGTAGAGCATGCAACTCTTGATCTCAGAGTTGTGAGTTTGAGCCCCACACTGGGTGTAGAGAGTACCTTAAGAAAAGAAAATCTAAGGAAAAAAAGTATGTGCATTTAAAAAAAATTCATACAAGTGGACCTGTGCAGTTCAAGCTCATGTTGTTCAAGGATCAACTATATTTGAAATTAAATAATAGAAAAATCAATTATGTTTTATATGGTACCATACAATTAGAAAATAAAATTTAAATGCTGTTTGATTAACAATAACATCAGAAACTATTAAATGCTTAGGAAAAGGGGCAAGACCTGTTTATTATGAAGTACAAGACACTGCTAACAGAAATTCAGCAAGTTCTAACTAAATGGAATGATGTACCATGTTCACAGATTATAAGACCCAGTAATGTTAAGATATATTTCTCCCAATTTTGATTTTAGCATCAACACACTCCCAGTCATAATCCCAGTAGACTTAAAAAAATAGGCAAGCTGATTATAAAATGTATATGGGAGCATCTACATTATCCAAAGCAATTTTGAAAAGGAAGAACAAACTTACAGGACTTACAATAATTGACTTTTAAGACCTACTATAATGTCATAGTAATCAAGATAATGTGGCATGAAGATCAATAAAACTATCAAGAGAATTGAATAGAGAGCCCAGAAATGTTCTCTCCCCTGTCTGATCTTTGATTTTTTTTTAAGAATTCATTTATTTATTTGCCAGAGGGAGAGTGAGAGTATAAGCAAGGGAAGCAGTAGGCAGAGGCAGAGGCAGAGGGAGAAGCAGGCTCCCCACTGAGCAAGGAGCCTGATGCAGGACTTGATCCCAGAGCCCCAAGATTATGACATAAACTGAAGGCAGCTGCTTAACCAACTGAGCCACCTAGGCACCCCTGGTCATTGATTTTTGACAAAGTAGCTAAAGTTATTAACTACTTTGGGAACAGGAAAAGCCTTTTCTATGAGTAATGTTGGAACAACTGGGTATTCATATGCAAAGAAATAAAATGTAGTTCCTACCTCACACCATAAACAAAATTAAGTTGAGATGGAACATAAACTTAAATGTAAAAAATAAAACTATAAATCTTTTATGTGAAAACATAGACTATCATTGTGACTCGGGGGTAGACAAAGGTTCTAACATGGGAGAAAGCAATAACCTAAATGAAAATAATGATAAATTGGTCTTCATAAAAATTTAAAACTTTTGCTCATTGAAAGACATTATTTAGAAAATTAATGAACAATCTTCAGGCTGGGAGAAATACCTGCAAGACATATATCTGACAAAATACTGGTATCAATATGCATGCAGAATTCTGGAAACAATAAAAAGAAATAAATGCTTTGAAAATGAACAAAAGGGGTACCTGGGTGATTTAGTCTGTTGAGCATCGGACTCTTGGTTTTAGCTCATGATCTCAGGGTTTGGGATCAAGCCTCCTGTTGGGCTCCATGCTCATTGCAGAGTCTGCTTGTCCCTCTCCCTCCCTCTCTGCTCTTCACCCCCTGTTCCTGCTCTCCCAAGTAAATAAATAAAATCTTCAAAAAAGAATTTAAAAAAATTTAAGTAAAAAGAAAATGAACAAAAAAGCACATGACAATGAGTTCAACATAATTAGTCATCATGAAAATGCACAATAAAAGCATAATCAACTAACAAAACACACCCACAAGTTTGGTCAAAATTGTAAAAACTAACATCGTTGAATGTTAGTGAAGATATGGAGCCACTGGAACATTCATACATGGTTGGTGGAGTGTAATACCATACAATTACTTTGGAGAAAGATCCGGCAATTTCTTCTAAAACAAGACATATGCCTACTCTATAACCCAACAAGTCCCCTCATCAAGAGAAATGAGAACAAATATATACCAAAAAAGGCTAGTACAAGAAGATTCATAGCAGGCTGAAATTGGAAAAATAGGCACCCATCAGTAAGACAATGGATAAACAAGCTCAGGTACCTTCACACAATGGGATGTTACTCAGCAATAAAAAAGAAAGAACTACTGAAAAAAAGTAACAATGTGGATGAATCTGCAAACAAAATATCCTGAAAAAAGAAAGTCTTCCATGAAAGAGTATGTATTTACATGAAAGAGTATGTATTTACGTGAAGTTCTAGAGAAGTTAAAACTCATCTGTGGCAGGAAAAAAGAGAACAATATTTTCCTGTGGAGTGCTGGAAGACTGGGAAGTGGTAAGGGGACAGGAGATAACTTTATGAGGTGAAATTAGCATTCTGTATTCTAATTGCACAGATTTATGCTGTTGTGGAAACTCCTTGAATGGTAACACTCAAGACATGTGCGTTACACTGTATAGATATTTTACCTAAAAAAAATACAACCAAATATTAAACTTGAATTAAATCTAGTGTATTTTGGGGAAATATAATGATGTATACAATTTACTTTCAAATACATTAAAAATAATTTGGACTGATACAAGGATAGAGAAATGGATAGACTGAGAAATGTGATAAAGCAAGTAAATGTAAATGTTATCTGTAGAATCTAGGTGGGGAGTGTTCATAGTACAATTCTTCCCACTTTTTTGTATGTTTGAAAAATGTATAGTAAAATGTGGGAAAAAGATTGAATAAAGTGTAGCATACTAAGGAGATGTTAAATAAATGAACTCCCTTTTTTGCTACACATATTCATTAGATCTCATGAGAAATCAGGAAATGTCTTTTGGCTACAGAGTACCAAAGTTAGTTACATAATAACTATGACTGCCATTTATATGGAAATAACTTACTTAAATTTTTAGATTATCCAGGGAACCAATATTCATGTTTCTTAAAATGTCTTAAAATGAATTTGAGGGGTGCCTGCGTAGCTCAGTGGGTTAAAGCCTCTGCCTTCAGCTCAGGTCGTAACCCCAGGGTCTTGGGATTGAGCCCCACATTGGACTCTCTGCTGAGCAGAGAGCCTTCTTCCCCCTCTCTCCCTGCCTGCCTCTCCACCTACTTGTGATCTCTGTCAAATAAATAAATATTAACAATAAATCATAACACAGAGACAGAACAGCAAAGCCAGTGTGATACAGGATGCCATGGACCACAGGCAGATTTTCTTATTGTTTTAGTCTTAATCTTAAAAAAAAAAAAAAAAGGTATATGAAGAAAGGATTGAGTCAAGTGATACTTGTACATCATGGGAGCTTTTACTTTTCATAGGATTTGGGTCTTATATGTGTGTTTATAAGCTACTAATTTACAGAAAAAGAAACCAACCTATGGGAGAATCCCTCACTAAAGGTGATTAGGATTAGAATTGGTTTGTTAACTGGCAAAGTTGGCTAAAGTAGAGAATTGAAAATTTTGTTTTTATTTATGTATTTATTTATTTGGGAAAGAGAGAGAGAGAGAGAGAGAACACAAGCGGGGAGAGAGGCACAGGGAGAGAGAAACGGAGAAACAGACTCTGCTGAGCAGGGAGCCCAACACGGGACTGGATCCCAGGACCCTGGGATCATGACCTGAGCCAAAGGCAGATGCTTAACTGACTGAGCCACACAGGTGCCTCTTGAAAAATTTATTTTAACATAAAACTGTATGAACATTTAGTTATCAGTCTCTTGACATAGGGCCTAGGACTCTTCTTTGACTACAGTTCCACCAATAGATGGGCCAGATAGTCATTCTTGAATAAGCCACATATATCGTAGCAATAATAGTATTAATAATAGTTGGGCACTTGCTATGTGTCAGGCACTATCAGTCCTCCCAGTATCTCTTGGAGGCACCAATTATTATCATTCTCATTTTATATACGAGGTTAAGAAACTTGCCTAAGTATACACAATCAGTAAATGGTAGAGATAAGATTAAAACATGGGTTGTCTGGCTCCCAAGTTTATACTCTTAACCAGCACCCTCATTTTAGTCTCCACTTCTGAGTGTCCTTAGGGAAGGGCTTTAAGAAACTGAAGACAGGGGCACCTGGGTGGCTCAGTGGGTTAAGCCGCTGCCTTCGGCTCAGGTCATGATCTCAGGGTCCTGGGATCGAGTCCTGCATCGGGCTCTCTGCTCGGCAGGGAGTCTGCTTCCTCCTCTCTCTCTCTCTCTCTGCCTGCCTCTCTGCCTACTTGTGATCTCTCTGGCAAATAAATAAATAAAATCTTAAAAAAAAAAAGAAACTGAAGACAATTATGAAGCAATCTAAGAATCCTTCCATTTTTCATGATTTTTTCCAAAACTTTTAAGTTGTATCCCCCATTCATACTTAAACAGCAATTCTTTTTAGTTATTCATTTGTATGAAAATTTTCCAAAGCATCTTCATGAAAACAAGGGTTTTTTTTTCCCCCAATATATATTGCATTAACTTATGAAACATTTGGTCAAAGTGTGAAATTACAACTATACATAGAGGGGTGCCTGACTCGTTCAGTCAGTCACATTTGACTTGAGATCTTGGGGTTGTGAGTTTAAGCCCCACACTGGGCGTAGAGCTTACTAAAACAAAACAAAACAGGGCGCCTGGGTGGCTCAGTGGGTTAAGCCGCTGCCTTCGGCTCAGGTCATGATCTCAGGGTCCTGGGATCGAGTCCCGCATCTGGCTCTCTGCTCAGCAGGGAGCCTGCTTCCTCCTCTCTCTCTCTCTGCCTGCCTCTCTGCCTACTTGTGATCTCTCTGTCAAATAAATAAATAAATAATCTTTAAAAAAAACAAAACAAAACAAAACAAAAACTGTATGGACACAATCACAATCTTTGTAGGGTGCCTGGCTGTCTCAGTTGGTAGAGCATGCAACGCTTGATCTCAGGATTGTGAGTTTGAGCCCCACAATGGGTATAGAGATTACTTGAAAATAAAATCTTAAAACAAAACAAAACAAGACTTGCAGGGCACGTGGGTGGCTCAGTTGGTTAAGTGTCTGCCTTCCGCTCAGGTCATGATCCTAGGGTCCTAGGATGGGGTTCCTGGTTGGGCTCCCAGCTCAGTGGGCAGTCTAATTCTCCCTCTGCCCCTCCCATCCACTTGTGTGTGTGCTCACCCCCTCTCTCTCTCGCTCTCACAAAAATAAATAAAATCTTTAAAAAAAACCCCAAGAATTACAATCTTTGTTATCAAATTCTGGATGTATATTATTTATTGAAATAATTTATTGAAATAAATCTGTTTGGGAAAAAGCACAGCTATTTTTAGAGCAGACAACTTAAACTGGTGGAACCAGAGGTAGGCATGGGTATTATTACCAAGGAATATTCAATATAGTATGAACATCCGCTAGTTATCTTTTACAGCTGAAATGGAGCTTATCAGTTAATCTATAACTACTTCAGGAGGAGGTCAGTTAAGAGAGTTTCTGCCATATTTCAATTTCATTTGTGTTTTAGCACAATCACAAGTGATAAAGTAACGGCTTTTCAGCTGAGTCCAAGTGTAGTACAAGTAGGATAATGATGTTACGTATTTTTTTTAAAGATTTATTTATTTAAGAGAGAGAGAGCGAAAGAGAGAGAGCTGGGGAGGGGCAGCTCTCTCTTTTAAAAAAAGATTTTATTTATTTATTTATTTATTTGAGAGAGAGAGCTCACAAGCAGGCGGGAGGGGCAGAGAGAGAGGAAAAAGCAGGCCCCACATTGAGCAGGGAGCCCAATGTGGGGCTCAATCCCGGGACCCCTAGGTCATGACCTGAGCTAAAGGCAGATGCTTACCCCTACTGAGACACCCAGGCACACAGCGGGAGAGAGAGAGAATCTTAAGCAGGCTCCTAAACCAGCATGGAGCCTTACTCAGGGCTCAGTCCTAGGTCCCTAAGATCATGACCCGAGCTGAAACCAAAAGTAAGACACTTAACTTACTGAGCTATCCAGATGTCCCTGATGTCATATGTCTGAAGAGTACCTTCATATGCTTCCAGTGGAATGTTTTGTATTTTCTGGTTTTTTCTAAAGATTTTATTTATTTATTTGAGACAGAGAGAGAGAGTACAAGCAGGGGAGTGGCAGGCAGAGGGATAGGAAGAAGCAGGTGCCCTGCTGACGACCACAACCAAACCTGAAGGCAGATGCCCAACTAACTGAGCTATCCAGGCACCTGTATTTTCTGTTTTTATTAAATGCCTAATATATCAGATATTTGATTTCATATATATGTGTGTATGTATGTACATATGTACATACATACACATATATGCAGTCTTTTTATATTCATATATCAATAGCTTTTTATATATATAGCCTTTATCTATGTATATATATGAATATATGGAAAGAGCCTTTTCTTTAGCTTTCAGATCTATTTAAACTGGCTCACTATAACAGGTTTCTTATTGTTGTTGTAACAAATTACCACAAATTTATGGACTTGACTTGAAACAATATATATTTATTTTCCTACAGTTCTTGATCTCAGAACTGTCTAAAATGTTTGAAAAGTCTAAAATCAAGGTGTTGTCAGGATTGTGTTTTCTGGAGACTTGAGGGAAGGATTTGTTTTCTTGTGCTTCCGTCTTTGGAGGTCACTTGTATTGTTTGGCCAGTGGCTCCTTCCATCTTCCTTTACATTTGCAGCTCCAATCTCTCCCTTCTCTCCGACATCTGCTTCCATTGTCACACTTCCTCTTCTGTTGCCAAAACTCCCTCTGCCTCCCTCTTACAGGAACACTTGTGATTACATTTAAGGCCCACTTATCTAATGCAGGCTAAGCTCTCCATCCACCATCCTTAATTTAATCACTTCTGCAAAGACCCTTTTGCCCTATTAGAGAATATAGTCACAGGTTCAGAGATTAGGAGATGGATATCTTTGGGGGTCATTATTCAGCTTACCATACTTGGCTTAATTAGAGACTAATGAACTAATTTCCAAAAGTAAACTGAAAAACTAATCAGGTCAATGTTTCAAACAGGAATGCCTAGAATGCCTAAACTATGAGAAATTAAATAGCAACTTAACTTTTAAAAGCAATTTAAGAACTTTGAGAATGGAGACTTTTAGATTGAACTTGGGAATTTGCAGCATACATGGCTCATTTCTTTCAAAACCAAAATCTATTTAAAACTTAAGGACAAATCCTCCCTCCCACCTGCCTTCCCTCTTTCTCTTTTTTGCTCTTAGCCTCTCCCTAGTCTTCTCGCCTTCCTTCTCTCAGTTATGCTCCTCCATAAATTATTTAATGGTTCTATATAAGTTCTTGAGCTTTTATAATCATTTCTTATTCAATTTGGAACTCAATAATAAATAAACCTCCAGCCTGAATATGCATTTTCTGGTATAAATCCTAAATGGAAGGGCAGTGCTTATTAACAAAATATATAGCCATATATATATATATATATCTCCAAAATAAATACAAACGGAATTATTTATTTATTTCTTCATTTCTTCTTCTAGTGGGAAAATTGCCAGATTGCTCTTTCCCAACTTGGGCTGTAAAATCAGATTAATTAGTTTTACCTCATGCTGTTTATTTCCATCAGGAAGAACACTTGGAAGCACTCTGGCTACTCTGAAGTTCCACAGGGCTCTTAGGGCTACTGTTATTAGCCTTTGGGGGTGACATCAGTTTTTCTACATTAGGGGCTTATGAGCAATCTCTAGTATCTCTAGCTCTTTCCTATCAAGAAACTAGCATTAGGGATTTTTCTTGATCTAAGAGATTTTGCTTGTGGCTTATCACTTCCTTTCTTTCCCCTTAAAAATGTTAAAACTATACCTTTATAATATTTTTACTCCATTTACTTGTTTTATGTTCTTCTAATGTCAAGGTCTCAAATCTTCCATTCTTTCTATTTCTACAGATGGCCTCCTCAGCTGTTCGTGATTTTGTAGTGGATTGCTCTCTATCTACTTAAAAACATCATTAAGTTTTCAGTGAGAAGTCTTCAAAATTGTGAACGGAGATTGAATGACAGGACTCAGTGATTTTTGTTTTCTTTTGACTCTGGGGTATTTTTTCATGTACTTTATGGTGTCTATATTCTAGAAAATGCTATATATAATATAACATATTAATTAATTTAGTATATATAGTAATATACTATATTAATTAATATAGTAATGTACATTAGTATAAATGAATTATTTAATAAGTCAATTTATAATATATTATAATTTTATATATAATGTATATCTGTTTAGAAAATACTATATCTTTTATTAAAATAATAGTTATTTTGCTAAAACTACCTATGGCCACAGAGATATTGATTCTTTTAGAAAATAGCTTTTGATGATTTCTGCACTAAAATACTGTACTGTGTATCGAAGTCTAGTCTATTCCTGTATCTCGTAGTCTCTCTCCTCTCCCTCTCTGTATATATGTATGAAAGGAGCTAAAAAATACATAAAAACTAAGTATGCTAAACATTTAGTAAAACTGAAGAAAGAGTTTGAAATTAGGTAGTTTAAAAAATATAAAGAAAAAAAGAAAAACACTGGATAAACTATGAAAGATTAGGTAAGATATTGTAAATTAAAAAAAACTAAAACCCGGGGCACCTGGGTGGCTCAGAGGGTTAAACCTCTGTCTTCCGCTCAGGTCATGGTCTCAGTGTCCAGGGATCAAGCCCCGTGTCAGGGTTTCTGCTCAGCTGGGAGACTGTTTCTTCCTCTCTCTCTGCCTGTCCCTCTGCCTACTTGTGATATCTCTCTCTGTGTCAAATAAATAAACAAAATCTTTAAAAAAAAGAATTAAAAAAAAAAAACCCAACTATAACAGTGAAACAATCTGTGCCTAGTAAGTCCAAAATCCAAGGTAGGAAATACTTTTAAAGAAAGAATCAGTAATGAGTGGAGAACCTTTCAGGCTTTGGGATTCCTGAATGGATGTCACTATGGTGTTTCCCACATGTTAGGGCAGATAGCCCCCACAGAGGAAGGTCAAAGCTCAGTCTACTAGCCTTCCTAGGGATAAAGGACAATCAGCATGAAGGCAGCCCCGGGTGCAGCAACCCTCAGTGACAGGTCCCCTGTGCTCCTACCCTCCATCTAGGCTGTGGAATACCCCCCTCCTGTACATAAAAACTACATACACTGTATCTCTTCTTGTACACCAACCCCCTAGTCTACATTACCCTTGTAATATAGAGCAGGTTGCTAAGACAACTAAGAAACGGAAGTAGAAATAACATCCAAAATACCAGAAAACCCCCAAATATCATTCTCTCTGTAAATAAAGATATTATTCTTCACGGTAAGTCAGCCCTTTTGCTCGTTTAGATCAACTGCATAAATGAGATGATACTGGTCCTATTGGTATTCTTGAAATATGCAAGAAGTAGCAATGTGGAAAGTATTATCTCTCTCTTATTAAGAAGAGAAATGCGGAGAAAAAAATCACATCTCTCTTAAAAAAAACATCTCCCTCTTTTTTTAATAGCTTTGATTAAAAGGAGAATGTGGTACACATAGTGCCATGTATTCATCACACATCTTTCTTTTCCTGGATACACACAGAAAGAACATTTCTAACCTCCCTTGCAGATGGATTGGGACCACTTCACTGAGTTCTAGCCAAAGGGTTATAGACAGAAATACATACCATTTCCTGGTCTGGGTATGGAAAACCTGTAGGTATGCAGCTCTCTGGTTCTTTCTTTCCCTGTAGCAGATATGCAAGCCCCACATTCACCTGGCAACATCACAATATGGTGGGCAACTAGATCCCTGAGTCATTAAGTGGAAGAGAGCCCCTGCCAACACACATCAGACTTTGAGGGGAAAAACATATACCAAGGCCCAATGTCTTTATATATAATAACTTAGAATCAAAGCCACAGCATTTGTATTTGCCTCTTACCTTATGCCTTCTGTAATGCCATTTATTCTTTCTTCAAATGTCCTTAATGTATAATCTGAATTTCTAAGTAATTATCTTTCTAATTACTTGTTATTTTTATTTTACAGCCTTCTGAGAAATTCTATTTTCTTCTGTATTTAAATAGCTTATAGAATGGTCATCTTTGATAGGCTCATCTTCACCAGCTAGATTATTTTTATTATAATATCCCATTAGCAAAAACAGCATAGAAACTTTTACAGTCACGAAGTTTGTCTGAGATTTGTAATATCTGAAATCACATAGAGCTATAAAGTTTTGCTATTAGCTTAGTTTAGTAGTTCTACAAAATCCAACACTACAACAGGAAGCAATGAAAAACTCAGGGAAAATATTAAAAAATAATATAAAACAGTGGATGAGAGGCATAGCAGAATAAACAAAAACAGGTAGATCCTGGATGAGATCTGAAACTTGGAAGAAGAAACAGGGCACAGTGCCAGTTTCCCATTCTTTCGCCTTGAGGATGGAACAAAGTTATCACTACATGAAGTGGCTAAAACTCTGATAGAAAATCTGCAGTATTTCAGGCCTGAAGAACCAGAGGCCAGAGTCCAGGGCAATCACAGCTCCCGGATAGTAAGGAGGTGACACTGGAAAGAGACAGAGGGGGAATGCACCAGTTTCTCCCTATAAACTTAGCTCAATTCTGTGGCTGACCCCGGAACCATACATGTGCCAGGGGAAGCTCCAATTACACAGCTAAATCTAAAAAACCCTGAAAATTTGTGATGTTGTCACCTCAGATTCAAACCATGCAGCCTGAAACCAACCAAATGATGCACCTGATTTAAAAACAAACAAACACAATGTCAAAATCAACTCTTCAGGGACTATAATAGAATGTAGAGTCTCCATGACAGAACATTTACAATATCCTGGGTAAAATTCAAGATTAGAACAAAGCAGAGAACAAAGCAGAAAAGACATGGTCCAATTTTTAAGAAAAAGACAATCAACAAAGATCAATACTAAGATGACCCAGTTGTCCAAATTATTAGTCAAGAGTATGAAATGAGTTATTTTAGTTATGTTCAGGGAAGAGAATAAAAATATTCCCGGGCACCTGGGTGGCTCAGTGGATTAAGCCCCTGCCTTCGGCTCAGGTCATGATCCCAGAGTCCTGGGATCGAGCCCCGCATCAGGCTCTCTGCTCAGCAGGGAGCCTGCTTCCCCCTCTCTCTCTCTGCCTACTTGTGATCTCTCTCTCTGTCAAATAAATAAAATCTTTAAAAAAAATATCCCCACACTGAATATAAGAAGACAGGGAATCTCAGTAAAGAAATAGGAACTATAAAAAAAAGAATCCAGTGGAAATTCTAGAATTGAAATAATATAAAGTTCCATTCTAACTCTTACGTATGAATTACAAAGTAAAATTAATTTTTCATAACAGAGCAACAAAAAGAGCAAGGCACTCTCCGTCACCCCATACCCTTTTCTCCAAATTCCTATTCTGGAGTAAACAGTAAGAAGAGTCTGAGGGTTTGGGGGAAAAAATGTAAGTAGAGAATTATGAGGGCACCTGGGTGGCAGTAGGTTAAGCCTCTGCCTTCAGCTCAGGTCATGATCTCAGGGTCCTGGGATGGAGCTCCGAATTGAGGGCTCTGCTCAGCGGGGAGCTGCTTCTCCCCCACCCCAAGCCTGTCTCTCTGCCTACTTGTGATCTCTCTCTCTGTCAAATAAATAAATCTTAAAAAAAAAAAGAATTATGGATTCGTTTCCCTCCCTTAATGGGGTTTAAAGTCTTAGGTAAAAAAAAAATTTGTGAACGGGGCGTCTGGGTGGCTCAGTGGGTTAAGTATCTGCCTTCTGCTCAGGTCATGAACTCAGGGTCCTGGGATGGAGCCCCGCATCGGGCTTTCTGCTCAGCGGGGAGCCTGCTTCCTCCTCTCTCTCCCTCTCTCTCTCTCTGCCTGCCTCTCTGCCTACTTGTGATCTCTGTCTGTCAAATAAATAAATAAAATCTTTAAAAAAATTTGTGAAGCTAAGTCCACTCACCTTCATTATGAGAAATGAAACAAAAATGTCTTCATTACAAATGATTTACATATTTTAACTGGACTGAGAGTATGGGAAAAGAATGCTTTCTGTGACAATATTGGAATTTTCTGAACATAGTTATTTGTCATATCACTTCTCTTTTTTTAAGATTTTATTTATGTATCTGACAGAGAGAGAGAGACAGCGAGAGCAGGAACACAAGCAGGGAGAGTAGAAGAGGGAGAAGCAGGCTTCCTGCCAAGCAGGGAGCCTGATGTGGGGCTCATCCCAAGACCTGATCATAGACCTGAGCCGAAGATAGACGCTTAACGACTGAGCCACCCAGGTGCCCCTCACTTCTGTGTGTGTGTGGTTTTTTTTTTTTTTTTAGGATTTTTATTTATTTATTTGACAGATAGAGACCACAAGTAGGCAGACAGGCAGGCAGAGAGCGATGAGGAAGCAGGCTCCCCGCCGAGCAGAGAGCCCGACGCGGGGCTCGATCCCAGAACCCTGAGACCATGACCTGAGCCGAAGGCAGAGGCTTAACCCACTGAGCCACCCAGGCGCTCCCCCTCACTTCTGTTTTAATCACAGGTCATTCAGTAGGCCTACACATTAGAGTAACTCTCTGCTAGTGATAAAAACCTATACACAGTCCTCAAACTATTCATCATTCTCACCACTTTTCTTCTTTTAATCATATCGTCTTCCAACTGTAGAGACCAAGTGCAGGCCTCCCCAACATGGGCCACATGGGCATGAAGATTATTTCAAGTTAAGAAGCAACTGAAACCCCACAGATTCAGGAAAAGCTCTTTTCCCCCATCCCCAACTGCCTCAAAAGAATTTAGACAGAGGACCTGCTCCAGAGGAGAGCTATCACCACAAATAACTACATTATGATATGAACTAGGTATAGTGGACAGGGAGGAACCTAGTGAGGCCTGTTTAACCAAAGTCCTCTGTGTCCCATTGTTTCAGAGTGGCCCACCAAACATTTGCTTACCAAACATGTGCTCCTTTTCACCTTCTTGAGAATTGCATTCCTTCTCTTTTAAGTTGTGGACCCCTACCCACTTCTCCTTAGTTGATGATGACATATATACCTCGTTTTGCCTGTTCTTGGAATTTCCACGTCTGGGTGGATTCCTGTAGATACACTGCTAAATTTGATTTTCTCCTGGTAATTTGTTTCATTCCTTATCTAGAAGGACGTTGAAGGGAAACGGTAAATTCTTGGTTCCCAGCACAACTTTCTCTCAAACCCCATTTCTCCTTAAGGCCAGTCTTTTAATTTCTCTTCTCTTAAGAAACCATTTAAACAGCATGGAGTTTCCTCAAAAAGTTGAAAATAGAGCTACTCCATGACTCAGCAATTGCACAACTGGGTATTTACCTAAAGATACAAATGTAGTGATCTGAAGGGGCACGTGCACCCGAATGTTTATAGCAGCAATGTCCACAATAGCCAAACTATGGAAAAAACCTAGATGTCCATCAATATATGAATAGATAAAGAAAATGTGGTATATATGTACAATGGAATACTATGCAGCCATCAAAAGAAATGAAATCTTGCCATTTGCAATGATGTGGATGGAACTAGAGGGTATCATGCTGAGTGAAATAAGTCCATCAGAGAAAGACAATTATCATATGATCTCCCTGATTTGAAGAAGTTGAGAGGCAATGTGGGGGGGGGGGTTGAGGGGTAGGAAAGGAATAAATGAAACAAGATGGGATTGGGAGGGAGACAAACTTTAAGAGACTCTCAATCTCACAAAACATATTGATGGTTGCTGGGGGGAGGGAGGTAGGGAGAGGGTGGTTGGGTTATGGACACTGGGGAAGGTATGTGCTATGGTGAGTGCTGTGAAGTGTGTAAACCTGGCGATTCACAGACCTGTACCCCTGGGGCTAATAATCTATTATATGTTAATAAAAAATTAAAAAAAGAAAAGAAACCATTGAATTTATAGGAAAAAATAAATTATCAAGTAGTAAGTGGGTGGCAAAAAAAGATGAGGGGAGGTCAGATGCTAAAGATGCATAAATGTCACAGGACTCTTAGAGGAAGGGAAAAGAATCTCGAGGCATACTATGAACAGATGAAAACTCTTCCTTAAATTATTACTCATTTTCTGAGTACACCCTGTGAAGCTATATAAAATGGGTTACACACTGTCATAACATTGCATTTTATACATTCTGAAAAATCACGTTGCTTCAAAGAATGAGAAAAGTTCACAGTGATGCTTAGAAGATATACATTGCATTATTGTTTTCCAACAATTTATATTGGGTTACAGTAGCTCTTCATGACATATTTATTATGGAATTGGCATTTTAATTCTATCTGATGTCAGGCATTGGCATTTTAATTCTATCTGATGTCAGGGATCTTTTCTTTTAATGTGATGACCTCAATGAACACTGCTTTGTTCTTTTGTTTTCAATTCAATTTCAGAACATACTGAGTGAATATTTTTCCTTCCTTTGTTCACAAATATTTAACAGTCCTCCAGCACCTAAAAAGAAGCCTAGACAAAACACAGACTGATGTTGTAGTAAAGGTAATGTTACTATAATTTAAAAAGATGACATTCATTAATAACATGATCCCTCGCTCTCTGCTTACTTCCTCCCATGGCTGCTGTTTTTGGAAGTCGGCAGGAGACCTTCCTGTGGCTTCTTGGATTTTTTTTTCCTCACAATTCCCAGAACAAAGAATAATTGTGCCTCAAGGCTAAAGGAACAATGACACTTCTGCTTATTTTTCTTTAGAAGTGCACTATTGTTTCTGCTGTGTACATTCCCCTGCCTTCCTGATTCCCTTCCAGAATTTCTTACTGTGTAAAATGTTTGTTACAATATGATGTACTGAAATCACAGATTGCAAATATATTTGGCATTTTGTTTATCTTGTCAGAATAGTAGTGAAATGCCAAGTCTTTCCACAACTTTCTGAATGATGAAACACATTAACGCTGTACTGCTTTTTAAATTAAAGCCTGTAGAAGAAAACTGCCTTCAGAAAGTGGCTATGCCCACTGTCTCCAAGACCACCCCGGTAGCCAGAGATTCACTAAGAGGACTCTGGGACACGGCGTATAGTTGTACACATGGCTAAGATTTATTTCAGCGTAGTGTATTTCAGTGTAGCAGGATATACAGCCAGATCATGAGGGAAAAACACAGGCAGAATCTGGAAGAACCCATGTGCCCACTTCCTTTTGCTTTCTTTGGCCCACGAGGAATCCCTCGGAGCATTGCCCCATCCCCCACAACAAAAATGGAGCAATGTGTACATGATGTCTCTGCCCTGGAAAGCCCATTAGAGACTCATCATCTGGGGTTTTTACTGGGGGCTGGTCACATAGGTACTCTCTACCAATCACATATCAAGTTTCCAGATTCCCAGAAGGGAAGCAGGAGTTCAGCATAAACCACATCATTTGCATGAATAATTTAGTCCCAGCAAGCCACTCTTATCAGTTCTGGGAATGGTGGGAGCCCTCCTGAAATCCAAGTTCCCAGATGCCAGCCAAGATCCAACCTCATAAACAGACTGTTCTTCGGATAGCAGTCTCAAGCATGGTACCTTTTTTTTTTTTTTAATTTTATTTATTTATTTGACAGAGAAAGAGAGAGAGATCACAAGTAGGCAGAGAGGCAGGCAGAGAGAGAGGAGGAAGCAGGCTGCCCGCTGAGCAGAGAGCTCGATGCGGGGCTCCATCCCAGGACCCTGAAATCATGACCTGAGCCGAAGGCAGAGGCTTAACCCACTGAGCCACCCAGGCGCCCCTCAAGCATGGTATCTTAACCGTTCTGTACAGTGGCTAATGAAGCTAGCCTTGCAAATAGAAAATTCTTGAACACCAGCAATTCACCTACAAACAAATGCCCTTTATACCATAGGCTATCCACCTCAGCAAAGTTATTGAAATAGCAATTTATTTCCTGGTTGCAAATTGATTTTGCAATGCAATTTATCAGCTTTTCTTTATGAAGGGAATGTAAACTGAAAAGCCACATTAAAAAACAATTGATCTGCAGTGAAGTGTGTAAACCTGGAGATTCACAGACCTGTACCCCTGGGGCTAAAAATACATTATATGTTTATTAAAAAAAATTTAAAATTTTTAATTAAAAAAACAAAAAACAATTGATTTAACAGTCTTCTGTCAATGGTTTCATTAACCATGTTGTCAAGGCATTCAGTTAACAGGATGCCGGCATCAATAGGAGTTACAATGTAATTCATCTCTGATCCTATTGAAAAATAAAAGCCTAATAGATACTCTGGCTGCTGTAAGTCTCCTGGCATGCCTGGAGGTTCACCTTTTAATAGGTGAGTTGAAGCTACTGCATGTTCTTTGTCACTCATCTCTATATTTAATAAAGAAGTTTTTGACATACCTTTCAGTTTAACTCAATTATTTATTTTTGTAAAGATTTTATTTATTTATTTGCGAGAGAGAGCACACAAATGGGAGAGCACGAGCAGGGGGAGGGACAGAGGGAGAAGCAGACTCCCTGCTGAGCAGGGAGCCCCTGGCCCTCCAGGGGCTTGATCCCAGGACCCTGAGATCATGACCTGAGCTGAAGGCAGGCACTTAACCCACTGAGCCACCCAGGCGCCCCATAACTCAATTATTTTCTATAGTTATTTTTCCTTTAATGTTAGAATTCAGCTGTTTTTCTTTAAGCACAACTGTTTTCTTTCATTCTTTTAATCCAAAAAGTTGACTACTCACTACTTACGTACTTTAAATGTAGACATCATGGTATTGGACTCATTCTACTAGTGGGTAGGTGACAAATGACACTTTCGGCAAGTTATTCCTACTCTTATCTCATTGGGATATTTTGTCTGGCCTTAAGTCATCTTTTTTTTTTTTTTCTTAAGTCATCTTTAAAAAGTTATTTATCAGTGATTCCATGGGGGTAAGTTCAGTTCAATAATGAAAACTGTCTTATTTCACTTTCTGGGGTTTGGTCAGACTGAGCACAAGTAGTATTTAGAAGCACCTGTTATAAGTGCTTTCTCTGCCATCTATTATGTGATCCTGGTTAAGTCTCTTAATCTCTCCTCATTCTGCAAATGTGTAAAATGGAGGGGAAATAATAGTTTCTCTTTCTGAGCATTGAAAGGATTAAATAAGCACATAAAACTTAGTAAATTAAAAAAAACAGTAAATTAAGATACTGATTTTTTGTTCTTTTTTTTTATTTTTTTGCCTTTTTAAGATTTTTAATTTTTTAAATTTTTATTTCAATTCCATCTAATTAACATATAGTGTATTACTGTTTCAGAGGTAGAATTTAGTGATTAGTGATTCATCAGTTGCATTTATTAACACTCAGTGCTCATTCCAGCAAGTTAAGACATTGTTTTGATGATGGTGATGGTGATAATGATTCCATGACTATTGCTAATTCAGAGTTGGCTTTGAAAGCAAACACTGAATTGTACAGTTGGTATTACTAATGTTAACTTAAAAAATACATATATAGTCCACGCTTACAATCTAGTAAACTTGACAGGTTATATATAGGTATATAGATATAGGTTATATATAGATTAAATATAGAATATACTTCTTAGTCAAAGTACATTTTTAAGGTATTACTCTGGATTAAAGCCAGCAATGTGAATACTAATATGCACAGTGAATACCAGGAACAAAAGACTACAGAAAAATGTACTTTAGGAATTAAATATCTATGAATTTAAGATAATACAAACCACTCAGGGGTATATTGCACTTATTTCAGCATTATCTTAAAATAGGAATGAGACTGATCTTTTTACACTGTTTTATCTTAGACAACTGAAATGTTTGAAAATTATATAGAGTGGTGATTATGCCTGTGATCATGGTTTTACAAAAGTACACTGATTATGAAATTTTAAAGACTGAAAAAATTGAATTTGTATAACTTGAGTTAAAGGGTTGAGATTATTTATTTCAGGTTGATTTGTATTTTTACAAGGTGAAATGCTAAATATTTTAAATTATGACTTTTGAAGCAACAGTTTATAATGTTTATGGTTTTTAAAATAGGACTTCAAAGATTTCATATACCCTGTTGAAGTTAGCATGAAGATCCAACTTGTTTTAGCCAGAAGAATGTGAGTGGAAGTGACTCCTTTTGGGGCTACAACTTCAATAGCCTCATCCCCCTTTTATGCGCCATGGTGATAGTATAGAAATGCTCCAGGTGCTGACTGCTCTCTCAGCCTAAGTCAGCCAGAGAAGAGAGCTGTGGAGTAGAGACCCAGCCTTCCCATGACAGACGGGTTATATGAGCAAGAAATAAGCCCTTGCTTTTATACATTGTCACAAGGCTGAGCTTCTTTGTTACTACACAAGACTTGGCCTATCCTGACTGATACAGTCGATATATTATGTCGGTGCGATCTAGAATTTATTTTTACTGGTTTCTCCTCTTTGCATATCGAAATGCTAAAAGGCTATATATCCAGGTCATTAAAGTAACTCTTTGGTATTCTTTCACTTTCCCGCCACTTCATTAATGAACCCATGGTCAGTGAGAAAAGACTGGAAATACTGTGTGCACAGATGGGGTGTGGCATTTTGTGGAATCGCAATGTTCATTTTACCTCCAGTCAATAGCCTCTGTATTCTCCCCTAGTTATACTCACCATGCATGTGGTACATATCCGGTGAGGAATGGAAAGTGTAGGAGGTCAAAGATCCAGGACAAGGAAAACAGTCGCCGCAATATCAATAATAATTTCCATTTGCTGTGTCCTTATTCTATGGAGGGCACAGTTGTTAAGCGTGTGACATTTATGAGCTCATTTAGTCCTGAAAATTACCCAGTGAGGTAAGAACTATTATAGTTACATTTTACAGATGAGGCACTGAGATGCTAAGTGTCTTACTTGCCCAAGGTTATAGAGTTTTTGGAAATGGCAGAGGGGGGTCTAAGCAGTTTTCAAGGAACAGGTTTCAGGAGCTGCTAATTGGCAATATCAAAATTTGCATGTCAAGACATCAAGAAAAGCCATTACTTCCCATTTTAGAGCTTCCAGATCAACCAAAAAACAAAAGGAAGGGAAATAAAAACAAAGTATATAGTCTCAGTGAAAAGCATAGCAAGCAAAGATAAAGAGGACAAAGTCTCAATTTCTTTAAAGAACAGTCCACTCCTTGCTTTTAGAAGCTAGGCAGATGGATGAGCTCAACCATGCCCTCTTCGATGTTGTCCGCTCCCTTTGCCTCCCACATTCACTTACGATACATTTGTTCATTCTCTGAAGGGCTGGGCAGCTTGGTGGCCTGGCATCCAAGTTCAACCCAAGGAAGAGCTCCCTGTGTAGAGAGATAGGACTCGATGTTGCAATTTAGACCCTTATTTTTATCCAGCTTTAGCCATTTAGCAGCCACGTTAGTAACACTGCCCTCCACACCCTGGGTCACTAGTGAAGGGCTCTAGTTGAAGGATTTAGGAATATATTCAACTCAGGTTGGAAATTTGGGTGGAATGCTAACGTTAACACTCTTGCCTTAGGGGCTTTCACCAGGAAGAAAGGATGAAATCCATCAGAATTTCTTGGGGAATACTTTTCAAAATTTAAATATTCCTGCCCCAGAGCACTAAGTATAGATAACACTAGATTGTCATAGTTTGGAAAATATCCCCAGAAATTCCAGGCAGTGAAAACTCCTGTTCTAGAGGAAATGTTCCAATCTGGTGTTAGGAAACTCTTTCTTATTTATAAACTTCTAGAGTTAATAATTCTGTATGCACATCTCCTTGGAAAATCACTAACACCGTGTTATGCATAGAAGGTCATTGAGAATCTCTATAATACTTTTACACTATATCCTTACCTGCTTTAGATAATGTGTCTCAGTTTATTCTGTAATGTGGTAGACTAATAGAAGGGCACCCCACCAGAGCGCAAACTTGTGTTTCCTCTCCTGCTATTATCTTGAAAGCAACCTTCTTTAGAAAGGGGAACCACATTGGTATTCCTTTGAAATCACTTTTGAAATCCCTTTAGCCTGCTTCAGAATCACCTGGACCGTATCCCCAGGGTTTCTGATTCAATAGGTCTAAGGCCCCTTCAGCTCCCAAAACAGAAATCTAGCTTTATAGACGGGGCTGAGGAGGGTGGCTGCCTAGACATTGCAAGTTCAGTTACAAACTCAGCAAAAACAACAACAACAAAAATCCTTAATGCTTTACTCTTGAACAAGCACTCTGAACACTTTTTTAAAAAACTTTTTTTGTTTTTATTATGAACTACATTAATATACTGCATAACCTTCTAGAAGAGGCAGAGGAGCATAACTGAGTTATCTTTCATTAATCAGGAAAAGGCTTCCTTAATCAATATTCTCCAAACCGTTTGACACATAGTAATGAATAACTTCAGAGATGGGTCTATCTCCTTCCATTAAACTCCACTGATAGGGATAATAGGCAACCCTTTTCTTCTTGCCCCATTACTGTTCTTGTGGATGTGCACAGTGGCTGTCTATGCTGGTGATGACCAAGCACACGGCCATGATCCCAGTTCTGGGCAGAATCTCAAACCACATCACACTGCAGTTGCTAGGGCCAAACCCTTCCTTCCTGGCCCCCTAAAGGTGACTGAGCCTATCTGAATCCTTTTCATATATTCAAAATCATTCTTTTCTTTTTCTTTTTTTTTTTTTTAGATTTTATTTATTTGACAGAGAGAGATCACAAGTAGATGGAGAGGCAGGCAGAGAGAGAGAGAGGGAAGCAGGCTCCCTGCTGAGCAGAGAGCCCGATGCGGGACTCCATCCCAGGACCCTGAGATCATGACCTGAGCCGAAGGCAGCGGCCTAACCCACTGAGCCACCCAGGCGCCCCCAAAATCATTCTTTTCTTAATGAAGACAGTGGCTCCTCTTCTGTTGACCTTGTTATCTGTGACTTTCTCTTTTCTGAAAATATATACTTGAATATCTTTTTAAACGTATATTTCACTTTGCCTTTTGTTATTCCTGGTATTAGTTTTCTATTGCTGAACTAGGAGATTGCCACAAATTTAGCAGCTTAAAACAACCTAAATTTATTATCTCACAGTTCTGTAGGTCAAAAGTATGGATTGGATCAGCAGATTTCTCTACTCTGGGCTGACAAGGTTGAAATCAAGTTATTGGCTAACCTTATCTGGAGGATCTTAGAGATATTCCCCTTCTAGGCATATTTAGGTTTTTAGCAGATTTCAGCTCCATGCTGTTTCAGTACTGAGGTCTTGTTGCCTTGCTGGCTGTTTTCTGGGAGTTGTTCTCAGCTTCTGGAGGCTGCCCACATTCCCTGTATAGGGATCAAGGGCAGGCTACCACAAGATGGGCCACTTTGGCATGAAAATTATTTTGAGTTAAAAAGCAATTAGGGACGCCTGGGTGGCTCAGTTGGTTGGACGACTGCCTTCGGCTCAGGTCATGATCCCGGAGTCCTGGGATCGAGTCCCGCATCAGGCTCCCCACTCCACGGGGAGTCTGCTTCTCCCTCTGACCTTCTCCTCGCTCATGCTCTCTCTCACTGTCTCTCTCTCAAATAAATAAATAAAATCTTTAAAAAAATAAAATAAAAATAAAATTTAAAAAAATTAAAAAGCAATTAAAAGGGGCACCTGGGTGGCTCAGGTGGTTAAGCATCTGCCTTTGGCTTGGGTCATGATCTCCAGGTACTGGGATTGAGCCTCATGTCGGGCTCCCTGCTCATCGGGGAGTCTGCTTCTTCCTCTCCCTCTGTCCCTTCCCCTGCTTGTGCTGTCTCTGTCTCTGTATCTGTCTCAAATGAATTAAAGAAAAAAAATCTAAAAAAAAAAGCAATTGAAACCCTGCAGATTCAGGAAAAGGTCTTTGCCACCCTGCCAACTGCCTCAAAAGAATTCGGACAGAGGACCTGTTCCAGGAAGAGAGCTATCACCACAAATAACTACACTACGATACAAACTAGGTATGATGGACAGGAAGGAACCTTACAAGGCCTGTTTGATCAAAGTCCTCTGTGTCTCATTGTTTCAGAGTGGCCCAGCAAATATTTGCTTATGAAACATGTGCTCCTTTTCACCTTCTTGTGAATTGCATTTCTTCTCTTTTAAGTTGTAGACCCCTACCCGCTTCTCCTTAGTTGACGATGACATATATGCCTCATTTTGGCTGACTATCTTTGGGATTTCCATGTCTGTGTGGATTGCCCACATGCATGAAATGAAATTTGATTTTTTCCCATTAATCTGTGTCATGTCCATTTGATTCCTAGTCAGAGGAAATGCCTCTGCCCTCCCAATGCTGCTCTGTATTTCAGCTCCAGCCAACCTTCTGGTCCCCAAGTCTTATTGTAGGAACCGCCACTCTCCTGTGCTTTGTTGGAGACTGGAACTCTGCTTGTGAATATCAGAGACTGATGGACTGTAGTCCAAAGACTAAACTTCCAGATGCTAACTGCTCTTCTCTCCCACCCTTTCTGAGCCTCAGGTGCCTCATATTGGTGGGTGTTCTGCTTTTTTCCCTATACTGACTCTTTGCCTAAAACTCTGCCCCCAAGAGACCAGCTTCTCAATTAAAATATATTTATGGGGCGCCTGGGTGGCTCAGTGGGTTAAGCCGCTGCCTTCGGCTCAGGTCATGATCTCAGGGTCCTGGGATAGAGTCCCACATCGGGCTCTCGGCTCTGCAGGGAGCCTGCTTCCTCCTCTCCCTCTCTCTGCCTGCCTCTCTGTCTGCTTGTGATCTCTGTCTGTCAAATAAATAAATAAAATCTTTAAAAAATATATATATATATATATTTATGGAGCATCTCTCCCATGTGCAGTAACCAGAAATCTAATCATCCAACACTGCGCAGTGAAGGGGGTGCAGCCAATACACATGCCAGGATAAGAGGCATAACTGGGATTGTCCTGGCAAACCAGTATGGATGTTCAGCCTGATGGTATTCTAAGTGGTATTCCAGGGGCTTGAATTATAGCAATGAGCAGTGCAGACAAGGCAAAAATCAGTGCCTTCTTGGAGCATATATTCTAGAAGGGAAGACAGACGATATAGTAATTAAGGAAAATGATCTAGAATCTTAAATACTGATAAAGGGCTATGGAAAAAATAGAGCAAGGAAAAGAGAATCTGTGTGTGTGAGTGTGCATGTGGGCGTGCGCGCTTGCGTGTGCGCGCACACACACACACACACACACACACAAGGCAGTGATGGTTGGAAGGGCCTGGCTGGCTCAGTCAGTAGAGCATTTGACTCTTGATCTCAGGGTTAGGAGTTCAAGCCCCATGTTGCGTGTAGAGACTATTTAAAAAAAAAAAAAAGAAAAATACAGACTCTTAGACTGAATCATATAATGTGGTGGTCTGGGTAAGCTTCACTGAGAGGGTGACTTCTGAGTAGATACTTACAGAGGACAAGGGAGGGCACCATAAGGAAATCTGAGGGAAGAGAATTCTAGGCAAAGGGAAAAGCAGATGGAAAGCACTGGCAGAGGACGAGTGCTTGATGTGTTCTAGGACCAGCAAGAAGGCAAGTGTAATCCAAGTGCAGTGAGGGAAGTGGAGGGTAAGAAGAGAAGAGGTTAATTAAAAACAAAAAAAGAAAGGAAGAAAAAAACAAAAAAAGTAGGTAAGAGGTTGGATAGGTAAAAAGAAGGTATGAGTCTGATCAAGCAGGGCTTTTCAGGCCATTGTAAAAACTTTGTCTTTACTCTGAACGAAATGAGAACCCAAGGGAAGCAGTGAAGCAGTGGAGTGATGTGATCTGATTCTAATTTCAACCCTGGATTGCGGGTGGATTATGGGGCCAGACTGGAGACAGTGAAACTAGAGTCATGTTCACTTGGATCATCGAAGGAACCAATCTCACAGGACTAGCCTCACAGGCTCTGGCACATGTAGCCTTTCCCTCTGCCCCACAAGCCATGAAGCCTCAAAACGTGCCTATTGGAGGCTCCATCCTGCCAGTTTACCCCATTGCGAATAGACAGCTACAGCTTACATTTGCCAAAGGTCAAGATGAGACGTCAATCAAAGCTGTAATATAAAGAAAGAGCAACAACAATTTACCACCCCGACAACATTTTGTACCACAACTGATTCTAATAGGGGATACTGCTCTTGAACTTAGGATATCCACAGAACAGCTATGCAAAATATGTGTTTCCGGTACACTGGCTAGGCCAAACAGAAAACACGATGCCCGAATCTCTCTTTTGTTTCAGCAAAAAGGAGAAATAGGACTTCTAGCCAGTCTTTTGCCCTCTGACAGAAGTTGCTTAAAGCAGCCCACAGCCAGGCAAAAACATAGGAGATATAGATATTAACTATAATTTACTTTACTCAAGAAAAGGAGGAAGATCTTTCCTGAAGTGTGAAGCTCTGAGACATAAGCCAAATTAACATCTCTAAGGATGCTGCCACAACCCTCTCCTGCACTATTGATGAAGTTCTAGAACCTAGGTGAGGTTCGGTGGGCTGAGGTCTGGAACCGATGACCAAGAAAGAATTCTTGAGACATCTTTGGTGCAAAATGGTGGTTTATTAAAGCACGGGGACAGGACCCGTGGGCAGGCTTGCTTCCCCGGGTTGTGAGGGATGGCAGGTTATATACCTTGTGGTTGGGGAAGGTGAAGGGAAGGGAGGTTTCAACAGAGTTTTCATATGTTAAAGAGGGCCTACAAGGTGCCTGGAGGAGGCCTTGCCCTTGTGGCTTGATCAATGTCGTCTTTAGGTCATCCATTAACCTCAAGATAGTTGGGAGATTCTTGGTGGGGTGTTATGATCCTGCTATCATTTACATTCCCTTCTACCTCAGCCTCCTCCAGTTTCGTTTATGATGGGGAGGGGGACATTAGGGCTTGAGCAACTGAGAGTTATTTGCCTCTGGAAATTTGTGCTATTGATAAGGTAACCTCCCTGTTTGTAGATCTCCAGGACATTTGCAGAGCAAGGGAGATTCCTGTCTTGCAGGATTGTGATCTCTGCAAGTTAACTATTTGTTTATCGTCTATGGCAGTCAGGGGAGCCTGAAGAATGCTATACATTATTACAGAGGGGAGCTGGTGGAGAGGGGGGTGCAAGGCGCCAGCTTTTGCTCTGTCCTCAGCCAGCCTCCTGCTCCCTCATCACTATGATAGAAATGGAGCCTTGATGCTACTGTTTCATGGAGATGAAGGAAAATGATCTCACATCTTGGTCAAGCACAAAGCAAAGCAAAACTGATGAGGGAGCAGGAGGCTGGCTGAGAACGGAGCAGGGGCTGGCGCCTTGCACCCCCTCTCCACCCACTCCCCTTGGTAATATGTGTGACATTTCACAGGCACCCCTGACTGTCCTAAGGAAGAGCAAATGGTTATCTTGCAGAGATCACAGTCCTGCAAGGCAGGAGTCTCTCTTGGTTTACAAATGTCCTTGAGATTTACAACAAAGAAGTTACCTTATCAATAGCCCAATTTCCAAAGACACATAACTCAGTTCCTCAAGCCCTAACGTCACCCTCCCCTCCATAAAAAAACCGAAGGAGAAGGAGGTAGAAGGAAAAGTAAATAAAGTTAAATTTCTTTTAAAACCTAAATCTCACTCACAAGGACGCTTGATAGCAGGAATGTAACATTCCACCAGGAGACTCCCAATTGTCTTTATGTTAGTGCCTCATTAGAGGGAAAGTGGCCTTGGCTTGATAGTAACCAGGCCTTCAATATCCTGACAGTCTTCTTTGCCCCAATAGCTCTTCTGAACACCCCTTTGTCCTCACCTACCCAACTCCTGTGTATATAACCAGACACTCCTCACAGGCTCGGGGCAGCCGCATCTCTGCCTGCCCACGGGTCCTGTCCCCGTGCTCTAATAAACCACCTTTTTGCACCAGAGACGTCTTAAGAATTCTTTCTTTAGCCGTCGGCTCCGAACCTCACCCCACTGAACCTCACCTAGGTTCGAGAACTTCATCAAAACAAAACAAAACTCAAAAAACAAACCTAAACAAATTCAGGCAAGAAAAAAGTTAATAAGTAATCACTTCAAACGTCTGGCCTGGGTCAAATGCTCACAGCATTCAACATTTTCTGCTGTACTCATTTTCCTCATTGTTCTAAATAATGACCAGGATAGAACACTCTGGTTTCCTGAACTGAAAACTATGCCTACGAGAAGCTTTATTTCAAAGGCAGCTTCTGTCTTTTGTCATGTAGTCATTCAACTATAAAAACTGTCCTGTCATTTTTCTGTGGTAAGAATCTGCAACCACTGGACAGGGGGTATATGGGAAACTTCTGTACCTTCCCCTCGATTTTTCTATGAACCTAAAACTGCTTAAAAAAAAAAAGTCTTGGGGCGCCTGGGTGGCTCAGTGGGTTAAGCCACTGCCTTCGGCTCAGGTCATGATCTCAGGGTCCTGGGATCGAGTCCCCAGTCAGGCTCTCTGCTCAGCAGGGAGCCTGCTTCCCCCCCCACCCCCGCCTGCCTCTCTGCCTACTTGTGATCTGTCTGTCAAATAAATAAATAAAATCTTTTAAAAAAAAGTCTTAGAGGGACGCCTGGGTGGCTCAGTTGGTTGGACGACTGCCTTCGGCTCAGGGCGTGATCCTGGAGTCCCGGGATCGAGTCCCACATCAGGCTCCCAGCTCCATGGGGAGTCTGCTTCGCTCTCTGACCTTCTCCTCGCTCATGCTCTCTCTCACTGTCTCTCTCTCTCAAATAAATAAATAAAATCTTTAAAAAAAAAAAAAAGTCTTAGAGCAGAAATCTCCAGTGCCATTGATCAGTATGTTACTGGAACCATTGGCGAGGATGAGGATTTGATAAAGTGGAAGGCATTGTTTGAAGAAGTGCCTGAATTATTAACTGAAGCAGAGAAGAAGGAATGGGTTGACAAACTTAGTGAAGTTTCTCTCAGCTCTGATGCCTTCTTTCCTTTCAGGGATAATGTAGACAGAGCTAAAAGGAGCGGTGTGGCCTACATTGCGGCTCCTTCTGGTTCTGCTGCTGACAAAGTTGTGATTGAGGCTTGCGATGAATTGGGAATAATCCTTGCTCATACGAATCTTCGGCTCTTTCATCACTGATTTCATTGCCCCATATTTTATGGTTTGCTTATGTGTAGGTGAAAAACCACATGTAACATTGTGACAGTATCTTTTTTAAAAAATAAAACATTAAGTCTTTAAAAAAAAAAAAAAAGTCTTAAAAAGGGGCGCCTGGGTGGCTCAATGGGTTAAGCCGCTGCCTTCCGCTCGGGTCATGATCTCGGGGTCCTGGGATCGAGCCCCGCATCGGGCTCTCTGCTCAGCAGGGAGCCTGCTTCCTCCTCTCTCTCTGCCTGCCTCTCTGCCTATTTGTGATCTCTCTCTGTCAAATAAATAAATAAATAAATAAATAATTTAAAAAAAAAGTCTTAAAAAAAATAAAAAGAATCTAGAACCCCTGACTACAACTAAAACCTACGATATTTCCTTTTTCTTTTTCTTTTCCTTTTTTTTTTTTTTTAAACAGGGAGAAAGGGGTAGAAGGGGCAGAGAAAGGAGATAAATTCTTTTTTTTTTTTTTAAAGATTTTATTTATTTTATTTGACAGAGAGAGAGATCACAAGTAGGCAGAGAGGCAGGCAGAGACAGAGGGGGAAGCAGGCTCCCTGCTGAGCAGAGAGCCCGATGCGGGTCTCGATCCCAGGACACTGAGATCATGACCTGAGCCAAAGGCAGCGGCCTAATCCACTGAGCCACCCAGGTGCCCCATGGAGAGAAATTCTTAAGTAGGCTCCACGTCCAGTATGAGCTAGACTCCAGGCTAGATCTCACAAGCCTGAGACCATGACTTGAGCCAAAAATCAACAGTCAGATACCTAAGTATCTCTCCCTGGGGTTTTTCAGTTGAAGATTCACGTTTTCTCCCCATTTTCTTGTTTCTGGGTCCAGAGTACAATGTTGTCAGGAAGGATGACCTTCCTTTGGATTATGGTCCTTCTAGCTGGACTTAGAATCAAATTGACAAGAAACAGATTAACAGGAGAAAATCAGATTTAATAAGTATCTGAGTGGAAGTCCAAAGACAAGGAAGCAAAGTGAGCTAAGGAGAAGGGTAGGGTCTGAGATCACAAAGGGGGAAAAAGAGCATTAGCAAGAAGGTGAAAGGGGATGTTTGGAAAAACAAAGGTTGCCCTATGATGCAGATAAGGCATTTAGGTGAAGGGGAGTCTCTGTTAATAGTTCTCCTCCTGCTACAGGCTCTCCTTTCCAATGTAAATATAGGCAGTTGAGGGGGAAGGCAGAGAGCTTTTCCAGCATCTGCTGGGTTTTTATTACTTCTAACTCAAAATAAGCCTTATGCCAAATTGGCCCATCTTGGGGCAGCCCGCCCTGGGCCCCTACAAATGTTAATATTAAATTTCTAGCCAGCATAGCGAAAAGTTTATTCAAGATCCTAGACATTGTTCATTTTGGTTTGGAAGAGTATCTTGTGTATGTGTATGTTACCTAAGGAAATGATTCACAGGGTTTGATAAAGAAGAGTTTCATTCATTTAACAAATATGTATTAAGTACATTCTCATGAAGGGGCAAGAAATAACCTCTAACCATAATAATTTGATTATTTATTGATAGCCTGTCATCTGCCTATTGACTGATCAATCATTCCCAATCCATCTCCCTCAGAATGGGAAAAATATTACAGAAAGGAGAAAATTAATGTGGAATAAAAAATTACAAGAGTGTATACAGATAGGGGCTGCAAATTTAAAAGGAAAGAACAGGGGGTACCTGAGTGGCTTGGTTGGTTACGTGTCTGACTCTTGATTTTGGCTCAGGTCAGGATCTCGGGGTTGTGAGATTGGGTGCCACGATCAGTGGGGAGTCTGCTTGAGTCTCCCTCTCCTTCTACCTCTGCCCTTCCCCCTCCTCCACTCTCACACAGGAGTGCATGTGTGTGTGCTCTCTCTCTTACTCTCAACTGAATAAATATTTTTTAAAAAGGAAAGAGGGGGCGCCTGGGTGGCTCAATCAGTTAAGCATCTGCCTTTGGCTCAGGTCATGATCTCAGGGTCCTGGGAATGAGTCCCGGGTTGGACTCCCTGCTCTATGGGGAGTCTGCATCTCCGGCTCCCTCTGCCCCTCCCCCCACTCATATGCACACACCCCCCCTCAAATAAATAAATGAAATCTTTAAAAAAATTTTAAAAATAGAAAAAAAAAGGAAAGGACAGGGAAGACCTTACAGAAAAGGTAAATATTGAGAAAAGACTTTTCAAAACAGGAAGAAGCAAGCAATGTGGCTATCTGAAGGAAAAGGGCTCCAGACACACACATCACCAGTGCAGAGAGCATGGAGTATGTGAATTGTCTGGGAAATAGAAAGGAGGCCAGCATGTCAAGACCTCTGTGTAAGAATGTACAGAGTGGGGCGGAACAAGGACAGTGGTACAGATGTCAGCAGAGGGGGTCCAGGTTTTGTAGGACCTGAATCTTATACAATTTCCGGCTCCTCTTTAAGGGAAAGAATTCCAATGTACAAGTAGAAAATTAGATACAGAACTGGAGATTTATATAGAATGACCAAGTAAATTGCAATAAATTTCAAACCTTAAAAAGTCAACCACGAACAAAAATCATGAGGTATGATACATTACTTAATTGGATGTGTTGCATTTTCATGTATGTTCCTGAAAGGAGAGAACTCTGTTTAGACAAGCATTGATGTGAGCAAACCACTGTGCTTACAGTTTTATGGCTAGGGATAGAGGAGTTTCTCACAGTCTGGTTTCTGGTGCCATTCATTTCAATCATTGTTTCTCTCCCACTACCTACATGCTCCTAGGTCCCAGGAGCCATAGCATGTGTTTATATCACTAAATACCATTTGGCTTTGCAGCCTCATGTCTTCACTCCAGATGAGTCAACACAGTGGGCAGGAAATTTCTGGAAGCCGTTCCTTACATGGGGAAACTAGAAGTCGCTCATCTCTAGATAGAATTGTAAAGTACATAAATATACTTCAGAAATCCAAGCTAAATATATCCTCACCTCAATATTCCCATAGTCACATTGCAAATACCCACCTGGTCACTCAAATGACAAGATTCCTCTGTGGGTGAGGCAGGAGCTCTCACAGCACCCTGTAGGATATGAGAAGGATTCTGACGAATGCAATGGAGAGAGTTTGAAAGTGTAGTTTGATAGAAACTACATGATCTGACTTACTAAATTTTATTTATTTTATTTACTCTAAGACACAATTTTTCTACGTTTTATCATGTCTTAGATGGGCTTTATTGGGATAACCTTGGTAGAAACTGTCTTACAGTAGGTGTCTTCCAGGTAACAGTTCAGACAAAGCTGTCACTGTCTCCACAAGGGGGAACTTATTCAGGGAGGTTCTTATTTTCTTCTCATCAGTCAAATTCTGTGCATTATCAGTACTACACATATGGGATTTAACTGCTTCTTAAAATGCCTTCCAAATGATCATATGATTTGGTATCAAAACAAAAAGTTGAGGTGCAAGATAAAGTCAGGGAAACACAGCAGCAGGGTAAAACTTTGATACTAGTGAAATGAACATTCGGTGTTGGAGGAATGATTGGAAGTCCAGAATTTCTTTCAAAGTGATGTTCAGCTAAGTGCTTGAAAAGACCAATGAAAATATATCAACAAGTAGATGGACTTGGGTTTTCTTTTGTTCATGACATGCTTCCAAAAGGATTGCCTATCATTACATTAAGCAACAAAACTGGACACAGTAAAAAGTGTCACATAGGGACTCCTGGGTGGCTCAGTTGGTTAAGCAGCTGCCTTCAGCTCAGGTCATGATCCCAGCATCCTGGGATCAAGTCCCACATCGGGCTCCTTGCTCGGTGAGGAGCCTGCTTCCCACTCTGCCTGCCTGTGCTCTCTCTCTCTCTCTCTCTCTGGCAAATACATAAATAAAATCTTTGAGGAAAAAAAAAAAGTGTCACATATCCTGGAATTGTGAAAGTATCTTCCAAGCAGAAAGATTCTGGTGAGACTATGTGATTTTTTTGTTTTGTTTTGTTTTAAAGACTTATTTATTTGGGGGGGGGGGCGTTGAGCAGAGGGAGAGAGAGATATACTCTTAAGCAACTCCCTCCTGAGCGTGGAGCCTAATGCAGAGCTCAAACCAATGACCCTGAGATCATGACCCAAGCTGAAATCAAGAGTTAGATGCTTAACCAACTGAGCCACCCAGGTGCCCCAAGACTATGTGATGTTATGCACAAGATTATTATGAAGGCGATGTCTCATAGTTCTTTGTTCATGGCAATGTCACTCATAAATAAATTAAAACTGCTTAGTAAAATTAATGGCATTTTAGATTCAATAACATGGTAAATTTAACAAGATCACTCTAACTACTTGGTTTTAAAAAGACCCTAAGAGGGTAAGGATTGAAGCAGGGAGGACATTTACCAGATGATTATGGTGATCCTGGAGAGGGTGGTGAGAAGTGTCCAGAGAATGAGTATATTTTGAAGGTAAAGCAAATAGGATTGGCTATACGCTGTGATGGAAAGAAACATGGGAAGGAGTAATTCAAGGCTTTTGATTTGAGCAACCAGAGAAATAACAATGCCATCAGAAAAGGGTGCACGGAACTTGGTAGAAAAGACTGTGGGGACAACATCAGGGTTTACTTATAGGCAAGTTATGTTTAAGATGTCTGTTAACAGATGGGAAGGCAGAATATATGGGTCCAGACATTGGCAGGTGGGTAGATGAGGTGGTGGGGTCTGTGAAGTCCTCTTCTGATTGATACGACCTTCTCAGTGCAGTAGGAAGCAGGCGCTGGTGCTGGGAGTAGGGGTGGGAGAGGAGTTAGAGGCTTGAAGAAAGATATTAAGGTGTAGAATAGTCATCTAGGACCTTGCTACTCAAGGGCCAGAAGTGTCAGCATCACTTGGAAGCTAGTTAGAAATATAGGTTCTCATTTTCATGGCAATGTCAGAAACTGTTTATCAAGATCCCCAGGTGACATACAGAACACTAAAGTGTGAACTGTCTAATGGCCCAGCTGCATTAAGGGCCCACATGAGGCATGCTGTATAAATTTAGAAAAAGAGAGACCCATCTGCTTGGTTATGGGTTTCTCTTCAGCCAAATGCACTTGGAGGACACAGCTGCAGAACAGGCAGAGATCTGGATATGAATAGAGTTAGCATTCTTTAAAGGATATACGTTTAAATGAGCCAAAGCAGTCAAGGATATAAGTAAATAAATGCATATATCCAGGGTGGGTATACAACTCATTTTTTATTTTTATTTTTATTATTTGTTTTACTGATTGGGTACATGATACAAAAAGTTTAGAGGTCCCTGGTTTATGTGATAAAGCATTACTTCCCCCAGGGATATTTGGTTCTTAAGTTCTTGCGTTCTTACGTTTGTTTTCTTTTTTTAAAGATTTTATTTGAGAGAGAGACAGAGAGAGCACAAGGTGAGGGGGCAGAGGGAGAAGGACAGGCAGACTCCCTGCTATGTGGGGAGCTGGACACAGGGCTTGATTCTAGGACCTGGAGATGATAACCTGAGCCAAAGGCAGATGCTTAACCAACTGAGCCATCCAGCTGGCCCAGATATTTGTTTTTAATAGGGGTTTTGTGAAAGTCTATATTTCCACGGTGCAGTCAAAAATGACTTCTTAATAGTATATAAGGAATTCTGGTCAGTGGAGACTAAGAACCCTGCTAGTGCTCACTGAAATCAATCTAAAATTGAACAGTCTCCCACTGAGGTAGTGTCTTAATGTTTGTCACATAATCTTTAAAGATTAATTTTAGAGGTAGAGATTTCAACCATGAATATTATCAATGAAAAATGTTTTGTCTCCAAATTTAACACCTGCCTGTATGAGGAAATGTTATGAAATGAACCTTCAGTGCTTGCAAGCATACCCATGGCTCCTGCTGCAACAGAGTCAAACTCAGAAACACTGGCCAAAGATCACTCTTGCTTTTGCATGGGCTTTCAATCCAGTAGCATCTAGGCTGTTGGCACAATGGAAAATGTCTAAATTAAAACCATAGAATTTTAGAGTAGAAGGAAACCCTATCAGTCTTTCCGTTTAATGTCTTATCCAGTCTAGAGCTCAATTTTCACCCAGCTGTGCAAATACTTCCATTACTGGGAAACACTCCTGTCCAAGTCAGCTAATTCCAGAGTCGGGCCATTCTAATTCCTTTTTATATTGTCTCTGCCTCTGCCTCCGCCTCCCTAAAGCTGCCACCATTGGTCTCAGTTACACCAAATAGAACAAAAAAGAATAACAATGAATCATTAGAAAATTTTCAAAACCTCATTTCAAAAATGTTAAGACTGGGGCAACCCGGGTGGCTCAGTTAGTTCAGCATCTGGCTCTTGGTTTCAGTTCAGGTCATGATCTCATGGGTGGTAAGACTGGGCTTCATACTCAGTGGGGAGCTGGTTTGAGATTCTCTCCCTCTGCACCTCCCTCCACTTTCATGTATGTGCACACTCTCCCTCTCTCTCTCTCCCTCAAATACAAAAATAAATATTTAAAAAACGTATTTATTCAAAATCTTATTTAAAAATTTATTTATTTATTTGACAGAGAAAGAGATCACAAGTAGGCATAGAGGCAGGCAGAGAGAGAGAGGGAAGCAGGCTCCTTGCTGAGCACAGAACCCAATGTGGGGCTTGATCCCAGGACCCTGAGATCATGACCTGAGCTGAAGGCAGAAGCTTTAACCCACTGAGCCACTCAGGCACCCCCCCCTTTTAAAGATTTTTAATTTATTTATTTGATAGAGATCACAAGTAGGCAGAGAGGCAGGCAGGGAAAGAGGAGGAAGCAGGCTCCCTGCTGAGCAAACAGCCCCATTCGGGCCCGATCCCAGGACCCTGGGATCATGACCTGAGCTGAAGGCAGAGGCCTTAACCCACTGAGCCACCCAGGCACCCCTAATAAATAAATATTTTTTTAAAAAATGTTCAGACTGCTCACATATCAGTGTCACCAGAGCGACCCACACTACCTACTGTGCTTCTTTTATTTATTCATATCTGTATTAGAATAAGAACCTTAGAAAGGCACACATTTTCCAAGTGATGTCTGATCATTTCAGAATACCATGGGAGTTCTCTGTCCATTAATCTGGACATGACACTCCCATTAATTTAGAATAAGATTGCATTAAGTTTTTCCAATGGCTCAGTTAACACTGTTAATTGATATTGAGCAACAAACTCCCCGGGGTGTTTTTCACATTAATTGCTGTCAAACTGGGTCTCCCCTATTCAGTACCAGTAATCGATCTTTTGGACTTTAATGCAAGGCTCTCGTGTTCCGTTAATAGGCTTTGCCTTGTTGGTTTCACCTCATCATCCTATCCCATAGGGTTCTGTAATACTTCTGATTGCATGATCTGAGGTCTCTGCCAACTGTCCTCTGCAGAAAAGAGTTAACAGGTCTAAGAGTGGTATCCTTAGAAAGGCCTGCTTGTAAACTTGGCCCTTGACTGGTGTCTGGGAACCCAGAGGGTTCTTAACACTCCCTCATTGACAAGAGTGTCCATTATACTTAGATTGTTTGTACAATATGTTTTATTCTAGGCTCCTGCCCTCTTTCTGACAGTCTGGACTTCTACTACTTGATAGGCAGAGGATGCCTTCGTTACCAGACTCCTGTGAAAACCTTAAAATGAATCTCAAAGGGCTTCCCTGGACAGAAACATTGCACACATGTTGCTGCATTTTTGTTGCTGGGGGAAGAGGATGTTCTGTGTGAGCCCTCACTGGAGGCAGAGAGCATAAGAAGGCCTGCACAGCGATTCCTCCAAACTCTACCTGTGTCTTCTCCCTTTAAGTTCTGGTCCTAAATCCTTATTGCACTGCTGTGATAAATCTCAGTCTGGAGTACAACCATATGCTGATACTTGAGAGTCCTTTTGCATGAGTCCTTGCAGTGAATTTCTGAGAGTGGGTGTGGTATTGAGGATCCCCGAGAGACCACCTGACTTTGAACTACCTGCAGATCTGAACTGCCTATCTAACAAGCATGGGAGGGAACTAAAGGATGACTATGACAGCCCAACTTTTATAAGCTTAAGACTGTGTCTTCACTTGTCTGGGGTGACAAATACTGACAATGAATGTTTGATGATAGCGTCCACGATCCAGTAAAGCAGTGCTTCCCAAATGTGTTGTGAGAGCTCTCATCCGCAAGACTCTTCTTGATCCCAGTGTCAAGTACTTGGGGGCATTCTCAATATAGTAGACTCTGCCTACACTTTCTCAGCTTTCCACAGCAGGGTGCATCACTGACCCACTCCCTGAGCAAAGAAGATGTAGTTTGTCTTTCCTTTCTATGACTCTTTCAAATACACAAAAGATACACAGAGGTGCCTGGTTGTCTGAATCAGCAGAGCATGTGACTCTTGATCTAGAGGTTGTGAGGTAAGCCCCACGTTGGGTGTAAAGCTTACTTTCAAAAAAAGAAAAAAAAAAGAAATGTAGATAATAATAGAAAAATGATCCCTCTAACTCCCACCTGGAGGTATTAGATGTAACATTTTGCCATACTTGTTCCAGTTCCTTTTTTTTTTAAAGGAAATTAAATATTTTGTGAGACAAGCTTTTTCTATGTGTTTATTGAGATACTCCAAGCCCCTTCTTCCCAAGAGGTAACTATTACTTTGGGATTATAGTTTGTTTCTTATCTATGTTTTCACACTTTTTCCATCTGTGAAAATAGAATAGTTTTACATGTGTTCAATCTTTACAGAAGTGTTCTTATTGTGTTATAATGTGATTTTTCCTAGAAGTTGCTTTTTTTAGGGGTATAATATTTCTCCATGTAGATTCATGTAGTTTTGGTTCATATATTTTCACGGATAGGCTGCTGAGCCTGTTAAATGTGGAAATCTTTCTAAGATCGAAACTCCTTTTACATCTTGGGCCATCATCTAACTTTTCAAACAGTGTTAAATATGTTTTAGAGCTTAGAAATGGTGATCTTATTTAACAATAAAACTATGGTAATTTGGGGCGCCTGGGTGGCTCAGTGGGTTAAGCCTCTGCCTTCGGCTCAGGTCATGATCCCAGGGTCTTGGGATCGAGCCCCGTATCGGGCTCTCTGCTCTGCAGGGAGCATGCTTCCTCCTCTCTCTCTGCCTGCCTCTCTGCCTACTTGTGATCTCTGTCAGATAAATAAAGAAAAAAATGGAAAAAAATCTTTAAAAAAAACTATGGTAATTAACTACTGTCCAATATGGTGATATTTGTGAATGTTGTTTTGGGGTGTATATGTGTGTGTTTTAAAGATTTATTTGTTTATTTATTTTAGAGAGAGAGAAAGAGGGAAAGCACACACACATGCACACATAGGGGAAGGGCAGAGGAAGAGAATCTCCAAGCAGACTCCTGGCTGAGCGCAGAGCCCATCAAGGGGGCTCCATCTCATGATCCTGAGATCGTGACCTGAGCTGAAACTAAGAGTTGACACCCAACCGACTGAGCCACCTAGGCAGCTCTGGTGTGTTTTAAAATATTGTATCAAAGTGCTATGAAGAAGGCTTGAATAATTATGATTCTTCATAGGGGTATGTGGTGTTAAGCTTTCTTTCAGAGTAATTATATATGACAATCATTTATTCCTTTGGTCTCACGGTTCACAGTCTTTGTATTTTAGCCTCCAAACTGAGTAAGTGTTCTGGCTCAGTAGATACAAAACCCTGGGTACTGTGAGAGTAGCAGAATGGAAGCAATCTGCATATTTTCAGCAAGAAATCAACAGCTCAAGATAAGGAGATCGGACACACTGGGAAACAAGTGACCATGGGAAAACTTGTGAAATGCTCTCTCCTTACAAGCCTCGCCTTTCCTATTTTTCTCATGCAACCTTCTCTCTTCACTCCATTGTAAGCATCCTTTACCCTGAAGTTTTCCAAACAGTCTTCTCTACCCTCCTTGTCCCATGCACCCAATCCCGGATACCCCACACACTTGTTCTGTGCTTTTGGACAAATTATTCAACTTCCCTGAAACTCCATTTCCTCATTTCTAAAATATAAGTAAAGCATTTAACACACAATTTCTAGCACACAATAGGCAGTCAATAGACAGTAATTCTTAACCATTTTTATCATTGTCATTATTTCTACTATTAATGGTAGAACTTCAGGTGTTTTACGATGTACTTGTTTGAGGCTTTCCTATAGCCCTCAAGTTATACCAAGGGAACAAACATCATGTTGGCTGGTCCCAAGTGGCTTGCCATGGATGAGGCAGTGGAAACTCCCTGCCCCTTGGTGTAGGCAGAGTACCGGCAATAATATAATTTATTGACTATAGACAATTTAAAATAATAATAAAACTGACCAAACTCTGTCTGCATTTTATTATCATTAAGTACAGCTAAACAGTGGAAGTAATAAGCCTTTCCATAAGGACAGATGCTTCCACTGCCTGGCCTTTGTACACCATGGGGCTGGTCTTGAGGCATAATATTGCCTTTTTTCCAAAACAATTTCAAAATATTGTGTGGGATTCTGTTAGTAAATTGAGCTCCCTTTGAAGTTCATTCAGATCCATACTGATTTTTTAATTTTGGCTAAGCACCAAAGACTTTGCTAACTGTTAGTGATTTTATCTATTAAAAAAAAAAAAAACTAGTGAAAATTTTTCTTAGAAAATATCACAAAGTCCAAATTCGTCAGGGATGAAGTAGGACATCATATAATGATAAAAGGATCAGTCTACCACAAATGTACCAATCCTACATATATGGATATACCAAACAGCTGGGCCATAAAATACATAAAATAAAAACTAATATAACTGCAAGAGAAATAGGCAAATCCGCAATTATACTTGAGGATTTCAACACCTCTCTTTCAGTAAATTGATAAAACTGCTAGATAAAGAATCAATAAGTTAATAAAAGAACCAACACAACCAACAACCAATGGGATCCACCTGGCATCTACAGAACATTCTACCAAACAAAAACAGAATACACATTCTATTCAGGTGCAAAAGGAATGTTCACTTAAGTAGACCATATTCTGGGTCATAAAGAAGACATTAACACACTTAAAAGAACTGAAATCTCTGTAATGTAATTAAAACAGAAATTTTTTAGAGAAAGTTAATAGGAAAATCTCCAAACATTTGGAAATTTAAATACAACACTTCCAAATAATCCAGTGAAAGAAAAGTCTCAAGTGAAATTTTAAAAATATATTTGTAAAAGGAAAGAAGGAACTAAAAATGCATTTCATCTCTTCTAGACTTGCTTCCCTCCTTACTAACCCTTTCCAGTGATTATTTGGGCACAGGTTTGTTTTCAGTGTCTTGTCTTGTTTTGTTTTTGTTTTTTTGAGCGAGTGAGTGAGAGAGAGAGAGAGAGAGAGAGAAAGAGAAAGCAGGGGGAGGGGCAGAGGTAGAGAGAGAATTTCAAGCAGGCTCCATGCTCAGTGCAGAGCCTGACAGGGCTTAATGTCAGGACCCTGACTGAGATCATGACTTGAACCAAGATCAGATGTCAGACACTTAACTGACTGAGCCACCCAAGCATCCCTAGACACAGTTTTGAATGTGTGTGAAACCACTTGAGCTAATTTACACATAACACTAAAGCAACAAATCCCTTACCATTTGCAAAATGGACTCAGGTAATACTATACAAAGTTAGTTAATACTGGTCCTAGTATACAGGAAGGGATGGGGATTCAAAGAAATAGCATGAGAAATGGCAAGAGGAAGGTATACTGTCTGAATCTCTAAGGGGGTACTGCTAGTCATGCGATTACAGCCAGTAACATATGGAGACAAAATGCACAGAAACTAAATCATCCCTATTAAAATCTCTTTGCAGATTATGGGTGGTGTGTGTGTGTGTGTGTGTGCACGTGCGTGCGCATGTATGGTTATGTTATTCCCCAAAACTGAGTGAGAATTGAGAAGAAGTAAGGGGAAAAAAAAGGGATGTGGACATATCACATATCAACAGGATTTTTAAAAAGATTTTATTCATTTATTTGACAGAGAGCAAGAGCAAGAGCTAGCATGAGCAGGTGGAGGGGCAGAGGGAGAGGGAGAAACAGATTCCCTGCTTAGGGCAGAGTCCCAACATGGACTAGATCCCAGAATCCAAGATCATGACCTGAGCTGAAGTCAGACGCTTCATGGACAGAGCCACCCAAGTGCCCTGACACATCGCTAGGATTAAGAAGTAAATCTGACTACTTGACAGTCATTTATTAAGTCCCTACCCGATCCATATCATGGTATTAAGGGCTACAGAGGCAAAAAAAAAAAAAAGAAAGAAAGAAAAAAATTTCTTTCAACAGCTTTATGACCTAACTAAATTAAATGTGAAGAGGAAATAAAGATGGTAGAACTCTATTACACAAACGACCCAAATTAGTCACAATCCCTTCCAGGAAGATTACAGTTATCAATTATTAATCTGGTATGTCCCAACCATGGAGCTGACAACAAGGATTTAAAATGGAGTGAAGATTTAAAAGGGTCTGAGGAAGTAGGGAAAAAGATAAAAAGAGGTTGTGAGGAGAGTGAAGTGGCGATTTTATTAAATAAAAGTTAAAAATACTTGTTATGGTTGAATTCACAGATGAATGTGAAAATTATACCAAAGTTATTACTGATGACCTAGAAATTATAGTTCAACTAGTCAAATTCTATGGGAAGTAGCAGAAAAGTTTACAAAAAGGACAAAAGTAAAAACAAACTAACAAAAAGGCTTTGATAACATAGAAGAGGCTGTTTAGAATAAACAAGGCAATGTTAAAAACAAAAAGTTTATTTGTTAAGCGTGTGATAATTAAGTGGAGTGAGATCAGGGTGTTTTTCTTACTGTTCTTGCATCCCACATATATTTCAGGCCATTTGTAATGTTTGCTAGAAAAGTCAACGGTCAATGACATTATGATGAGCCCCTGGGACCAATCCCAACCAGCGTCTGGTAACAAGCTTATTATTTCACGGATGCAAATTTGAAGTTCAATGACACAAGTACAGTAGCTGGTAGGAATCCAAAATCATGTGCACCAAAGAGTTCCACTCATCTGTGACTGCTGTTGGGTCCACGTGTTAGAAAATGTCTGTGCAAAATCACCATGTAGCTGAAATGACTGTCCACCTGCATTCTGAAGTTCATCAAGTTGATGGGATCAGGAGGGAGTGTCCACCACTTTTCCGTCCAAGATCTCTCTAAGAATTTGTTAATAGTGCCAGGGGCCGTGAGTCCTCCAGGCCATGTGCCTATGCTGAAACTACACCTTGCGTGGGCAAATGATTAGGAAGCCTCTGTGGGTTTTGGGAAACTTGTTTGCTCCCCTTCCTACTGCTGACCTGCATCATGGTATCAGTCCTCGTTGTCGCATCCACTCCAGTTAAGCCAGTCAACTTGGAAGTAAATTCCTCACCTCCCGGTATATTCTGCATCCCCTTATGTTTTCTTCCCTCAGGTTGTTTTTTCTCCATACTCCTCAGGGCTTCTGCATTGACTAAATACTTGCCAATCTAGTGTCACATTAAGAGATTTTAGAATAGACCTGGGAGTCCCGAGTCTCACAGTCTTTACAGCTGAGTCTGAAACTTTGCTCTAAAATATCTTTGTTCCTTCCTTCCTCCCTCTCTCCCTCCTGATCTTAGAAGCACAAGAGCAAAGAGCACTTGAGTTCCCCAACTGCCATGGGAAACAGATCTTTTTTCCTGACTACATAGGACCTCTATGATATGGTTGTTCAAAACTAGTGTTCCAGACTTCTCTCTTTTTGAGCAACTGAACAAAGGCTGTGACTCTTATTGGGGAAATAGTCCAGAAGGAGTACTTTATGCTAAAGAAACATAAAACCTGTCTTACAATGGTTTAAACAAAGTTTATTTTTGTCTCATAACATAAAGTCTGAATGTATGTGCCTGCTGACCTTGATTCAGAAGCTTGACAATTTCAGAACCAGCATGTGCTTATTTGACTTTTTTCTCCTGTCTGAATACTTATAAGATGGCTGACCCAGATCTATATATTTAGCAGACCCTCCATGGTATAAAGAGAGGATCCAAGGGGCACCTGGGTGGCTCAGTCCATTCAGTATCCAACTCTTGATTTCAGCTCAGGTCTTGATATCAGGATCATGATATCAAGCCCCAAGTCAAGCTGTTTGCTTAGGGCTAAGTCTGCTTGCCTCTTCTCTCCTTCTCCCTTTCTGTTCCTTCCCTTTGCCCCTCCTTATTAAATAAATAAATAAATAAAATCTTTTAAAAATGATTTATTTATTCCAGAAAGAGAGAGAGTGTGTGCAAACATGAGTGGTGGAGGGGGGGGTGGTGCAGAGGGAGAAGCAGACTCCCCACTGAGTAGGGAGCCTGAAGCAGACCTCAATCCTAGGACCCTGGGATCATGACCTGAGCTGAAGGCATACCCAGGAGCCCCAAATAAACAAAATCTTTTTTTAAATTTAAATTTATTTTTTTAAAGATTTAATTTATTTATTTGACAGAGAGAGAGAGAGAGAGAGAGAGAGAGCAAGCACAAGCAGGGGGAGCAACAGGAGGAGAGGGAGAAGCAGCCTTCCCACCAAGCAGGGAATCTGATATGAGGCTTGATCCCAGGACCCCGGGACCATGACCTGACTCAAAGGCGGACACTTAACCAACTGAGCCACCCAGGTGCCCCTAAATAAAATCTTAAAAAAAAAAAAGAGAGAGAATCCAAAAGTTAATGGTTCCCAAAGAAGAATTTCCTGCTGTGCAGCGTTGGTGGTATAGTGGTGAGCATAGCTGCCTTCCAAAGAAGAATTTCCCAAAGCTGAGTGATGCAGGCAAGGAAAACAATTTTCCCTGTACCCTCCTAGGTTCTTGGTTGAGACCCCCCCTGTAACAAAAGATTAACTGGAGCAAAACAGAAGTTTAGGAACATGTATACCTCCTGTATACCTGGAAGAGAAACTGAGTAACTCCCTGTAATGGCCAGAGCCACCACCTTAAATAATACCTCTAGCTTAAGACAAAAGAAGATGTCGGGGGTGGGGGGGTGGGAGGGGGGAGCCGTTAAGGGAGGCTACCAGGAAAACCACAGTAAACAAGGGTAAACTTGTTATGCTGTTTTAGGTCTTTGCCTTCTCCACTGATTTAGTCATCCTCCTCTTTCTAGGTACAAAGAAGGAAACACCCTTAACAAATGGAGATTTTCTTCATAAAAGTTTCCCTGAAAAACAGTCTGAGGGGTTTGAAGTGGCGGGAGGGGGGAGGTTGGTGTACCAGGTGGTGGGTATTATAGAGGGCACAGCTTGCATGGAGCACTGGGTGTGGTGAAAAAATAATGAATACTGTTTTTCTGAAAATAAATAAATTGGGAAAAAAAAAGTTTCCCTCACAAAGGGTAACCTTCTACTCTGCTTTCAGAGCTTTTCTGGTGTCCAAAGTTTTTCATGACTAATTTATGCCAAAGAAGCATATTTTGAGGTGGCAAATCCTACTCCCCTTCAGTGACCAAAGGCAAGTTACTAAATTCTCTGAGACTCATTCCTTTCTTCAGCAAATATTTCTTGTTATGTGGGGAACACACACATTAGCAAATCCATAATAGTCGGTGTTCTCAGCAATCATATATTGCAAACTTTTTTCTTACAATATATTTTATTCAGATGAAGTTTCAAAAGTAGACGCCAAACACTTTTGGTGCAGTTAACTTAGAAAAATAGACAAATCCTCTAAAGGTTTACAAATAAAGCAAAATTTTAATGTAAAGAATATTTTAAAATATTTTAGGGGTGCCTGGGTGGCTCAGTGGGTTGAATCCTCTGCCATCGGCTCTGGTCATTGATGAGGGAGCAGGAGGCTGGCTGAGGAGGGAGCAGGGGCTGGAGCCTTGCACCCCCTCTCCACCCACTCCCCTTAGTAATATGTATGACATTCCTCAGGCACCCCTGACTGCCCTAAAAGAAGAACAAATGGTTATATTGCAGAGATCACAGTCCTGTAAGGCAGGAGTCTCCCTTTATTTGCAAATGTCCTTGAGATTTACAAAGAGGTTACCTTATCAATAGCACAAATTTCCAGAGGCAAATAACTCTCATTTCCTGAAGCCCTAATGTCCCCCTCCTCACTATAAACTGGAGGAGACTGAGGTAGAAGGGAATGTAAATGATAGCAGGGTCATAATACCCCACTAAGAATCTCCCAACTATCTTGATGTTAATGCCTGACCTAAAACGACACTGATCAAGCCATAAGGGCAAGGACTCCCCCCGGCACCTTGTAGGCCCACCTTAGCACGTGAGAGCTCTGTCGAAATCTCCCATCCCTTCACCACCTCCCCCACAACCGCAAGGTATATAACACGCCTACCCTAACAACTCGGGGCAGCCGCATCTCTGCCTGCCCACGGGTCCTGTCCCCGTGCTCTAATAAACCACCTTTTTGCACCAGAGACGTCTTAAGAATTCTTTCTTTAGCCGTCGGCTCTGAACCTCACCCTCTGAACCTCACCCTACCGAACCTCACCTAGGTTCTAGAACTTCATCATTTTGGCGAGCCAGCCAGGAGGTGTGTGAGTCTTCACATTTGGACTCTGAGCTTCGGTGCAAAAGTGGTGAGTATTCCCTCTCTTCTTCCTTTACTCTCATTTCAGGGACTTTTCAAGGAGTATGGTCTTATTGGAACACTTACATGTCAATTGCTCAGGCTGTAATCCTCTAGCCCGTGGCTACTCTACGGGGAGGAGAGCGTCTGCCTTTTGGCTGTAAGTTAGTACCCTGGCCGGAATGGCAATAAGACCCAGAAACTTGATGGCCTCTCTTTATTCCTGTTCTTATAGAAAGTTGTCTCTCTTGGGCACGGGACAGCCATCTAAGTCACCAGGACGGCTGCCAATCTTAAGACTCCCGTGTGAGGTTTCCTCCTGATTGATCTAATGTGATCCCCTCCACATCCCTGGTCTAGCCACTTCTGGCCACGAGACCTCCACTGGGAGCCGGCCGAAACCAGTACCCGATTGAATTAAAACGCAACCAGGGACCGTTTCCTAGGGAAGTTGGCTGCAAGGACGACATGTGTTGGAATGTCGCATAGACCATGATGGATTTCAGTCTTTACTGTTTCTTGTCAGTGTCTTCTACAGACTGCCTAAAGCTACAAAATTAGGTAATTTCCCCTTGCCAAACTTTTCTAGTATTTCCATGGGTTAAAATGGCAAAACAGTATGCAGTCTTCAGGACAGACGATGGCATGGCATGGCACAGCATTTTGGTCCATTTACCAGGCACCCATCAGCAGCCTAGGATGTGATGGGGAAGTGGAGGGACGCCGGCACCCCTCCAGGGCCTTTTATGGCAGGAATGCCTTCCCGGGGAAGGCAGGATGGTGATCAATAGCGATATCTTGAGGGACGCCTCTGGTCGCTTTTGACACACAGGAACCTCTGACATATCCTGCGTGGGACGCCACCCAGGAGTCGGGGGGGATTTGGTAATGGACCTTCATTACTTTTCTGGAAGCATGGCCTCAGTAGGCTTCTTCAGTTCCCAAGGACTCTACCTTGGGGTGCTTTTTAACCCACTGGAAATAATTTGGATTGCAAAACTTAGGAAAGGACTGAACTCCTGTAACAGTGCGTGGCCTCAGTGGGATCTATCAGTTAGATCTCCCTTGCAGGAAACAGGGCAAATGGACCTAGGATACCTTCACCGCTCGTACCTAGGCCTTCATTGCTCTGCACAAGGACCCTGAACTAAGGGGCTTTTGTGGAATGTGTTTGCCCAAATGAATCAGCTAGTAAACTTCCTCCTGACATATTCAATGATAATTACGTAAATAAGCCTTCTTCTAGTAAACCCAGGTTGCTGGGCCATCCTTAGCAAAGGGGACTCTGGCTTTATTTCTCTGTTTCTCCCAGTATTTGTGGGGGTTTCTCCCTCACTCACTTCCCGTGTTAATGGCTATAACTGGAGCCAACTGGGGTTAGTCTAACTTGAGACAGAGACTGCAAGGAATATTCCCAAGCAGCTGCCGAAACTCCCTTTGTTTCGGGGAAGTTTCCTTGTGTTCTCTGGCCCGACTTGGACTGCTTAACCCCTCCCCCCTTGCTGGTGGGAAAGCATGGCATCTGCTCCTCTGTTGGGGCTTATGAACTCCAAAACCAGGAATCCTTTCTCTGCCTCCTGGCAGCACTTTGTTTCCTCTGTTTCCCCCTTATCGTGTTTCTGCACCAACGTGCGTGCAGCCTGCATGACTAGCCTCTAGATCATGCACCATGGCTCCTCTCTCCACTGTCAAGGAGCAAGAAGAGCACCCCCTGGACCTTACACCCCCACTCCAGATCTTCCCACGCATGTCTCAGGTAAACATTCAAAGTGGAGTGGGTCCAGGTGAAATGTAAATCAGTACTGAAACTAAGTTAAGTTTGTTGTTAAGATAAGATGTGTCTTTTAAGTTATCAGCAGTAAATGTGAAACTTAGAAGTTTACTGAAGGTCAAATAAGCTTGTGTTATTTATTAAAATTTGTTAGCAAAGAGATGACTAAACTGATGGTTAATTGTCTGTCTCAAAGTTTTAATGGGTAATTGCTGAAGTAGCTTTCAAAGTCTTTGGTAACCTGAAAGTTTAAAGTTTTGCTTGGGTGACAAATGGAATTAAATTGTGGACATCTAGGTCTTAAAGGATAAAATGCTAAGTTGTTAATTACTGGATGCAGGTTTGTGCTTTTGACTTCTTACTGCAAAGAAACTAAGTATTTAAATCTGTTGGTAAACATGTTTTGCACTTAACTGTTTCATAAATTTGACATCTGAAGAATTCTGTTGTAACAGTTCACAGTTGGTTAATACTTAGTCTTCACTAGAGACTAAGGGGTTTCTAAGAGTATCAAATTCTGCTTAGTGTAACTAAGACTGATGGAAATAAGGGAAACTCTGTAGGAAAGTAGGAGATATGTAAGAAAGATTTAAGGAATGGGAATACATTTTGTTGAAGGTAAGGGAAGGTAATTTTGTCCTAAATGAGATGGTTGTTTGGAAGGAAATGGCTTGGGAAAAAAAAAAAAAAAACCTGAATGCAGAGGAAAGTTGTAGAAGGTTTGTGAAGGGAAATCTTCAGAAAAGGAATTTTAGCTATGGTCAAGATGGACTAAGATTGAAATAAATGGGTTTTAAAGGTACATTGGTACAAGACTGAAATTCTCTCTGTTCAAAAGAACAAAGTTTTCTTAGATTAATTGATCTGCTGTTAAGAAAATGTAAATGGTTTTCTCTTTGCCTGCCCAGAAAATTCAGTTTCTATGTTTTGTTTTATCAGGTGTTTAACATCCCTAATTATATTTAGGCATGTGCTTTAAAACTTGATAAGATTTTAACAAATGTTGACAAGATTTAAGTTGTAAATCTCTTTAACTCCGGCTTTTCCTTGATATGCGAAGTTGCTCCTGAAGTACTACTGAACCAGTGACAAACCTTGGGTTACATTTGGGAAAATACTGTAACTCTTCTAGAGATTCTACGCACTTCCTAAAGTCTTAACGTTTTGAGAGATCACCGCTTGATAATGTAATTATGGAAATGTTATGTGTCACAGAAGTAACCTGATTTCCTTGCAGCTAAATTGTAAACTCCCGTCTCTCCAGCTCTAACCATATCCATTCTGAGTTTTTGTCATTTATAATTGTTTTAATTCTCTTGTAAAATGAGTTTTATCTTCAAGGAGATTCATATAAAGGACTTTCAGGATAAATACAGATATTCGATATACTTGAAAATCCTAGAACTGAAATGGGTAAGAATTTCCAAAACTAACTAAAGGTGCATTCACCAGAATTAGTAACATGGAACTAAATGAACTAAAAGATTATAGTGTTGTGTCTCTTAATGTTTTGTCTTACTTTAAACATTGCTGGTTCTTTAATGTTTCCTCTTCCAGACTAGGGATACTCCCTCCTAGTTATCTGTAACTTATAGAGATGTAAAAGTGCTCCTTTGTAAAGGAATCAAAGCATTCAACTTTTCTCTCCATCTGAACCCTCTGAAACCAAAAGGTCTCAGTTAAGTATTCTTTCTTCCATGGCAATCAGTCATTTGCATAAGTTCAATAAGAATCTGTTCTCCTTGTAACAGGAAAGAATTGGAAACTGGTTATTTTACCAAGGCTTTGACTGGGATGTCATATTTGAAAAGACTCAGATATGACCAGACAGTTTAAAGGAACTAAGGTTGACTTTATGAAACCTGGAGCCATAAAGCCCCTTGGGACTGTTGGCCTGATACCTTGCTTACAGAGTTCCTAGCAGCCTCACCAGGTGAGTAAAGAATGTCACTCCTTGGTAGGTGCAGTCTCAGAAGAGGAATTCGCCCAAATCGACAGGTATTGCAGGCACACCTGATGGCAAGTACAGGGCTTGGCTTCTGGCCCGGAGAGGCTACTAAAAGTTCAACCTAGAGATTCCTTATACAAAGTTCCAGCAAAGCAGATTCTAAAAGATCTATTGATCACACTCACTGTTCTTGCTGAGCTTATGTAAATAATGGGACAAGTTTGTTAAAACTGGACTTGTTTCACAAGTGAATTAGTCCTGATTTGGCTATCTCTGGAAATGAGGGTTATTTTAGAGAGAAAAATTATGTTTTAGTAACACACCTTTATGGATGTTAAATTCTAGATTTGATTGTCTTTAAATGTTTACCTAAGCTAAACAAATTTGAGGTAAACTTCAGAGAAGTTACACAATAGCTTCTTTAGTCGATCTTATTATTTTGTGGGTATATTAGCAAGACCCCACGGCACATGATTAAACAACTGGAAAATGGGATTGATTCCCCTATAATTGTATAACTTACTAACACCTTGTGTGTGGCTAGAATATTGAAATTGCCTAAAAGCCAGCATACCACACTCCATAGGATTAACTATGGACTTATGGAGATAATGGATGACCCCGCTTTCATTATGAGTGGATTGGATGATGCATGGGGGCCTCCCCTTATCTCTTGACAAGTTTTCTCACTTGCCAGTGATCCTCTGTAGTCAGGATATTGTTAAGCCTGGACCACTCAAAAGACTTCTTACTGGTTTCATCCCTTAGTCATACTTCTCCTAGAGGCCACCTCTGTTGAGGTGAATTGCAAACAGATGCTTTAGCGAAACCTAGAACAGCCCTCCTCATAAAAGAGCCTTAAAGCTCACTATGGGACAGTCCCTGACTGTAATGACTTCACATCAGGTCCAGATTTGTCTTAGAAGCCAAAGGCCACCAATGTATGGCAGAGGCTGACTTATTAAATACTGGGCTACACTAACAGATATGCCAAAAATAATACTTAAAATTTGTCAGACTTTAAACCTAGTTACCTGTATGCCTGAATCTGACTACTGTACTTCTTTCTCTGAAGAGCAAAAATGTTCAGAGGTTATTGATCTTGCTTACTCTATTTGGCCAGATTTAAGATGCCCCTGTTAAAAATAGGAATGACCCTTGGTTTTCTGATAACAGTAGTTTCTTCATAGAAAGAATAAGAAAAGCTAGGTATACTGCAGTGCTCACTAGCACTTTGCAATTGCCAAAGCCTAAGAATTAACACTTAATACTGACTCTAAATATGCCTTCCTGGTACTACATGCCCATGGAGCTATTTGGAAGGAAAGGGGATTGCTGTCAAGCCATAACTCCCCAATCAAATATGGGCCTAAGTTACAAACCCTCCTTATCGCTATACTAAGGATGGCATATATCAGATCTGGGATACATATCTGTGGCTTACACCCACGACTGGACGGCTCAGTCAAAAGGCAGTTTTATGCTGGCAACAAAAGAATCATACGAGTGGTACTTGGGCAAATAACACACGATATCTGGGATGGCTATCACTAGAAATGTGTTCCCAAGTAATAGTACTCCAGGCTACTGACTGGTTTGCTACTGACTGGGCAAGGCGACCTGGCATTAGATGGCCAGCTCCAAATGGAACCCAGTGGATATGTGGAACCAACCTGTGGCCCTGGCTTCCTCCAGGGTGGATAGGTTGCTGTACTTTAGGATTTGCCTGGATTCATGGGCGCATTACTAAAACTATTACCACTCCAGCTAATCTCCCCAACTTGAAACAAAGATGGACACGATCTGTTTTTAAATGGTATGATCACTTAGCATCCATTTTTGTTCCATCTGCGGGACTAGAGGATGTCATGTGGCATGTAGAAACCCTTAGTAAATACACTGCAAAGGCACTCAATGATTCACTAAACAGCATCTCCCTACTTAATACCGAAGTTTCACAGATACACAAGGCAGTCCTACAAAATAGGATGGCCTTAGATGTCCTGACAGCAGCACAGGGTGGCACATGTGCAATTATCAAGACAGAATGTTGTGTGTACATCCCAGACTATCACAAAAATGTCACAGGACTAATAAAAGATATGAATACCCAAATTAAGGCCCTACAAGATCCTTCTCTCTCTCTCAGTGAATGGTTAAGTTCCTGGTTTGAAGGAGGACTATGGCCAACAATTAGAAATCTCCTTTTCGGGCTTCTCATTCTTATCGCCTTATTAACCTTAATATGTTGCTTTGTTCAATGTTTCTCTACTTGGTGCCGAGACTCCATTGCTGCAATGACTTCACCACGGCAGATGATCCTTACCACCCGCAAGGATACTTCTTCACTGTCAGCGCTGGATTCAGCTGCCTCCGCCTTTCATAACTCCCCTATACATTCCTCCACTGATCAATGTTGACCTGAGTAGGTAGGGTCAGCTCTACGCCCCTATTCAGCAGGAAGAAGTTACAGAAGATGAGACCTTCCACCTTCAACCACCTTAAAGATTTAAGGGTCAAAATTGTTCAGGGGGGAATGATGAGGGAGCAGGAGGCTGGCTGAGGAGGGAGCAGGGGCTGGAGCCTTGCACCCCCTCTCCACCCACTCCCCTTAGTAATATGTATGACATTCCTCAGGCACCCCTGACTGCCCTAAAAGAAGAACAAATGGTTATATTGCAGAGATCACAGTCCTGTAAGGCAGGAGTCTCCCTTTATTTGCAAATGTCCTTGAGATTTACAAAGAGGTTACCTTATCAATAGCACAAATTTCCAGAGGCAAATAACTCTCATTTCCTGAAGCCCTAATGTCCCCCTCCTCACTATAAACTGGAGGAGACTGAGGTAGAAGGGAATGTAAATGATAGCAGGGTCATAATACCCCACTAAGAATCTCCCAACTATCTTGATGTTAATGCCTGACCTAAAACGACACTGATCAAGCCATAAGGGCAAGGACTCCCCCCGGCACCTTGTAGGCCCACCTTAGCACGTGAGAGCTCTGTCGAAATCTCCCATCCCTTCACCACCTCCCCCACAACCGCAAGGTATATAACACGCCTACCCTAACAACTCGGGGCAGCCGCATCTCTGCCTGCCCACGGGTCCTGTCCCCGTGCTCTAATAAACCACCTTTTTGCACCAGAGAAGTCTTAAGAATTCTTTCTTTAGTCGTCGGCTCTGAACCTCACCCTCTGAACCTCACCCTACCGAACCTCACCTAGGTTCTAGAACTTCATCAGTCATGATCTCGGGGTCCTGGGATCGAGGCCTGCATGGGGCTCTCTGCTCGGCAGGGAGCCTGCTTCTCCCTCTCTCTCTCTCTGCCTGCTGCTCTGCCTGCTTGTGATCTCTCTCTCTGTTAGATAGATAAATAAAATCTTTAAAAAAATATTTTAGATGGCAAAGAAGTCTTACTATTTTTGATGTAGACGAAATATGTAAAGTTGTTCTATAACAAGTGTGTAGCATGCTGGTAATCCACTTGGATTTGCAGAATACTTACTTGGAATAGAATCTGGTGAGAAAAAAACCCAAGTAAATTTTAATGCAGGTGTTTCAATACTACCGCATGCAATATCTCTCTTCCTGTTGAAAGCCTTTCATGGCCTGCTAAATCAAAATATAATGCAAAATGTAGTAAAATTCAAAATGTAAGATAGTTATTTTCCCTTTTGTCAGAATTCTATAGTAGCAAAAATCACATCTACTCATGGAACTGAATGTTCAGGGGGAAATAATGTCCCTGTCTGATGGTGTTCAGTGTCTGGTGTTGTTAAGAGAGAAGATGAGGCACATTAAAAATTTTAAGAGTTTACTTGAGCAAAAATCAATTTGAATCTGGCAGTGCCCAACGAAAAGTGGCTAGGAGCACTCCGCAATAGGAGCTAAGAGAAAGACTTCACGGAGAAAGTGAGGAAACAAAGAAAGGATTTGACTGGCTTAAAGCCTTGTTGGCTCTGTGTGCTTGGTTGTCCTTTGGTTTTGATTACATAATCTTGAGGCATTTACAGGCTTACATTTAGTTTGTTTGTGTAGGCCGCCACAACATGAAAGCCACCTCAGTCTAATGGCCTTGTTGAATCAATTTAGCAGTGTCAAGGCCAGTACTTCTCAGGTGGCTAGAGTTCTACACGGACAGGCAGAGGCAGCACCAGTACCATGACTGAATCTACTCAGAAACAAATTTCTAGGACTTATACTTTTCAGGCCTGATTTTTTCTGCTCATGAGATAGTGATGTTATGTTTAAAGAAGCTCCCCTTCTGCTTTAACCTCGCCACTCAGACCAATAGAATCAAAAGGAAAACTTGACAAAGTTTGGAAAACTAAAATCACAACTAGAATCATTTTTGTAGCCTTTGCAATACTAGAAATACTTTCCTTTTGTTGTCACCAAAGTCATGGTGAGGGCGAATTAGCATCTGTAGAGTAACAAGCAAGGACCTGAGCTAGGACTCTACAAGTCTAAGAGGAAATGCTTTGGTAACTAGCAGCCCTATAAAATCAACAGATTTATTCACACTCTGAAGAAGATACACCTGGCTGCCAATACAAACACTGTAGCACACAGAATTTTAATTTTTAAATAAAAATTTATGATAGGGGGGCCTGGGTGGCCCAGTGGGTTAAGCCCCTGCCTTCGGCTCAGGTCGGGATCTCAGGGTCATGGGATCAAGCCCCCTTTGGGGCTCTCTGCCAGGCAGGGGGCCTGCTCCCCGCCTCAACCCCCACCTCTGCCTGCCTCTCTGTCTACTTGTGATCTCTTTCTCTTTGTCAAAAACAAAAACAAAAACTAAAAAACAAAAAAAACCTACAAACTTTGATAATGTCATTGTCCAATTTTTTTTTTTAATTGTGATTGACTGCACAAGGGAGCAAGAACCCTCCACCCCTTGACTGTGATCAGGTACAAGGAGCAAAGATCATAGACACTGAGAACTGAGGACTTCTGATTTGGAGAGGAAAGTGGAGGGTGAGTTGTGGAACAAGTTGCCCATGACAGACAGATTCCTTCTCACTCATCAAATTTGGCTCTTGAGCCAAGTCCCCTTCCAGTTTTCTTCCTCCCCTTGACTCCCTGGCCTTCTATGTAAATAAGTAATGTTAACATTAATGTTTAGGTGTACCTGGTGATGAAGTATTTATTACAAATAATAAAGGCCATTATGTGTCTCAAGTTACCAACAAACTTGTGATTTGTGTCTAATTAGTCATCTGTCTTTGGGGTATGATGATATTTGGTCTAAAGCCTAGTTACGAGGAAAGGGAGAATTTCTGTTGCTGAAAATGAATAGAGAAAAGTGAGGACCCATTTGAGAAAATAAAAATACTAGAAACGAATATGAAAATGAAACCTAGTTGAATAATGTAAGCTAATTCCTTCTGGAATTAAAAAAAAAAAGGTTTAATTTAAAGTTGAGAGGCACTGGAGTGCCTGGGTGGCTCAGTCGGTTAAGTGTCTGCCTTCGGCTCAGTTCATGATCACAGGGTCCTGGGAGAGAGTCTCACATCCAGCTCCCTGCTGAGCAGGGTGTCTACTTCTCCCTCTGTCCCTTTCCCTGCTTGTACTTGCTCTCTTTCTCTCTAAAATAAATAAACAAAAATCTTTTAAAAAAATAAAGTTGGCAGGTACTAATGTAACACTGTATGTTAACTGGAATTTTAAAAAAAGATTTATTTGTTTGTTTGTTTTATTTTATTTTTTAAAAAGATTTTATTTATTTATTTGAAAGACAGAGATCACAAGTAGGCAGAGAGAGAGGAAGGGAAGCAAGCTCCCTGCTGAGCAGAGAGCCTGATGTGGGGTTTGATCCCAGGACCCTGGAATCATGACCTGAGCTGAAGGCAGAGGCTTTAACCCACTGAGTCACCCAGACGACCCTGTTTGTTTTATTTTAGAGAGAGAGAGACAGAGAAAGAGGCAGAGCACAGGCAGGAGGGGCAGAGGGAGAGGGAGCGAGAAACCCAAGCAGACTCCACACGGAGTGCAGAGCCTGATGCAGGGATTGACATGGGCTTATCACAGGGCTCAATGTCAGGACCCTGAGATCATGACCCTGAGATCACAACCTGAGCCCAAACCAAGAGTTAGTTAACTAACTAACCCTGCCACCCTGGCGCCCCAGTAACCTTCTAGGCAGTAACTAGAAACCAGCATTTTTTATAAATGCTCAATGTAACCCTATAGAATGTCTGACACATAACTTCAGATTAGCTTAAAGATTAATTGTGAAATGTTTCATGCTGGTCTTTTCTTTTTTCACAAGTGAATATTCCACTCTTTAAATCGACAAATAATGATATATGCTTTCAGTCTTAATTAGATGAGTTTTTTTCTTTAAAATCCCTTATGTAAAATCCCTGCTTCCCTCTCTCACTCTCTGCCTGCCTTTCCATCTACTTGTGATTTCTCTCTGTCAAATAAATAAATAAAATATCTTTAAAAAAATCTATTAAAACTGAGTTATTAAAAAGAGATTTTTTCGAACAATGATTTTCTTTTTAGTGCAGTGGAATAAGAAAAATAAGTAACAAAAATACTGTCAAATCTAAACTTCTTCAAAGCCATCAAGAAAGTCAGCAAGTGACAATAAGAAATCACAGCTCTGAAATACAGAATTTAGGTGGATTTAAAGCTTCTTCTGCCTGGAAAATCTTTCAGTATATGTGTTGTGCCTTAATATATTCTAAACAGTCAGATGGAGTTTACTAAGTCTTAGGAACCAAATGAAAAAAAAAGTTTTTTATTAAAGGGGATGATCCTTTTTATGCCAAGAGAAATGAAATAAATTTGAGTATTGATACAAAAAGAGTCAAACTGAAGAAAACCTCTATGAGGGCTCAATCTGGTCTTTTAATATCAGCAACATGAAGGAAGATATTGTACTCATTCCTATTTTATAAATATATACATTAAATAATAGGTAGCATACTATATGTCTAGTCATTCTGTAAATTCTGTATACTTTTCATGGCTTTCACTGTGGTTTCCTTTAACTTATTTTTATTGGGATAAAGTTGGCAGACTCCCATGCTACAACATGAATAAAAATAGTGGCTTTGAGAACTATGTTTGTGATAATATTTTGTAATACATATTTTTTAACCAAAATCTTCATATGTTAAAATTACCTTGAATGATGCATTTCAAAATAAAAATCTTTATGGATACCTGTCTGGCTCAGTCAGAAGAGCGTGCAACTCCTGATCTTGGGGTCTGAGTTGGAGCCCCATGTTGGGTACAGAGATGATTAAAAAAAATACATAAAGTTAAAAAAACTTCAGATTATCTGTAGAAGCCTTTAAAGATATTATTTCTGCTATATACACATACAGTCTCCTAACAATTTAGATAGATTTATATGCTGATAAATGTCAAATGAAGATTAAAAGATAAAAAGGAATTTCAGGGAAAGAAAACTTGGTTGTTCCTATACCACATATGCCATTTGTAGTTAAAATAGCAGCCGTGGGGTTTTTTTTTTAGATAGATAGATCAATTGATCCACAGACAGACAGACACAGAAAAATTTTAATCAATAAAAGCACTGCCATACCAACTTGAAAATAGAATACAAAAATGATACAAATGTTCTAAATATTAAGAACAACTAAAAATGTCTTTAAAGTTTCTAAATTGGGGCGCCTGGGTGGCTCAGTGGGTTAAGCCACTGCCTTCGGCTCAGGTCATGATCTCAGGGTCCTGGGATCAAGTCCCACATCGGGCTCTCTGCTCAGCAGGGAGCCTGCTTCCCTCTATCTCCCTCTCTGCCTGCCTCTCTGCCTACTTGTGATCTCTCTCTGTCAAATAAATAAATAAAATCTTTAAAAATATATATATTTTTAAAAAAGTTTCTAAATTGAAGTAAAATGAAACTTATCTGATTATGTGATTGTGTTGCTAAGAAATTTGGTTTGGAAACTTGCTAATAAATTATTGGCAGAAATTCCCATTATCTATTATGTTGTCATCAGAAATAGACTCAGTTTCTTCAGCAAAGAAACAATGGCTAAACTAATAAAGTGCAGTTTGGTCACCACATATTACAATGAAGTGTGACTTTGTGAAAATAACAGGTCTTAGAGTACGTTAAAGTTACTTATGCTCTTAAGTTCTTGCTTTAAAGCCAATCTACCCTTGAAATAATTTTATCAGTAAACAAAGATAATGGGGTTTTTGTATCCTGGTGTTTGTATTACCAGCTATATTAGTTTGCTAGGGCTGCCAGGGTAACAGAGGACAACAAACTAAATGGCTCAGAAAAGCAGAAATATTTTATCTCACAATGATGGAGTCTAGAAGTTCAAAATCAAGGCGTTGGCAGGGTTGGTTCCTTCTAAGAACTGTGAGGAAAGGATCCATTCTAGGTCTCTTTATGACTTATAGACACACCAACCTGATCCTGGCCTTCATGTTCACATGGCACTCTTCCTGTGTGTACATTTTCTTTTTATGACACCAGACATACTGGATTAGGGTCCACCTTAATGACCTCTTCTTGATTACATTTGCAAGAGCAGTATTTCCAAATCACATTCTGAGGTATTAGTACTTAGGACTTCAACATATAATTTTTGGAGAGGACACATTTCGACCTATAACTCAAGTCTTTCACAGACTGGCAATAAGGTATCTCTTGCAGTAGATGAAGCAAGAGGGCAACAACATGTTACAGAAATCTTTTAGTGAATTTCACTAGTGGTGCCAACTTTCACCTATCAATGAAACTGAACTTTGAAACAAACAAAAATACTTAAAGGATGGGTTGTGGCAGGTCTTTCCTTGCAGCTGCATCACAGAATCAAAGTGTTCGCAAGAAATATGGATATAAACCTTGAACAAATGCTTTAGAATAGTCTTTACCACAGATACAAAGTTTTGGAAAAATGGAACACCAATCTTAAAAGGAAAAAGGATTTCATGGTCAAGTTAACCCTGAACTCAAACCATCAAATAGTCAATATATTTTGGAACAGAACCTTTGGCTGGGCCTTAATATTAATAGCATCTTCCCAATGATATTCAGATCTTGGACCTGCAGACATGACCAGACAGCTTGCTTCAGTGCAGAGTTCTAACCTGGTTGAAGAAATCTACATTGCTAACTGTCATCTGTTGACTGAATTCTTCTTCCTCTGGCAACATGACTGCTCTTGTAGTAGTCCCACTTCCCAGAGTGCTTCTGCATGTTTTAAGTGTTCGCGCTAATGAACTCCTTCAGGGATGTTCTTCTTTGACTTAAATGCATTAGAATAATGGCTGCTGAAGAGGAAGCTCAACTTTTCCCCTCCCCAGGGAAAGGCCATTAAACTCCAGTATAGTCTGTATCCAGAGCCAGCACTCAGGCAGCCAGGAGGGGTAGACAGTCCTCAGTCTCTGGAAGGTAGAGCCCAGGCTACAGTTGCTCTGAGCTTGAATCAAACTTGATGCAGATTCTTGTGCTGCCTCTCCTACCTCACCAACCAGCTACCTCTCACAAGAAAAGCTTCATTTACATTGCAATTATAATTTTTGGTATTAACCAAAAATTTGGTATCAAGCAAACAAATATATAGTTATGATTTGTGGCAAGTTATGTGAAGAGAAAGAAAAAAATTCTATAAAGAACCTCAGTGTCAACAACTACAAAACGTGACAATAGGGGTACCTGAGTGGCTCAGTGGGTTAAAGCCTCTGCCTTCGGCTCAGGTCATGATCTCAGGGTCCTGGGATCGAGCCCCACATCGGGCTCTCTGCTTGGCAGGGAGCCTGCTTCCCCCTCTCTCTCTGCTTGCCTCTCTGCCTACTTGTGATCTCTCTCTGTCAAATAAATACATAAAATCTTAAAACAAACAAACAAACAAACAAAAACGTGATAATATGCTCTATGTTTCAAGGATTAGATCCAACAATGCATGAAAAGCACTTTTGCACAGCACCTGGTGTTCAGGAGTTGGTCAACAGTGTGAGCCATTTTGATATTAACTTTTTGTTTTGTAATTCCAAACTATGTCTTCTGTACGCATTGTTTGCTAATTTATAGTGATAGATTTGTTCAAGGAATTTATAGTCTATTATTATTATTTACTGCAGTTAATTTACCAACTTGTTATTCAACCCGTTGATAAAGAAGAATTAAGTATATGTAGGTTCTATGTGCCAATAAATGTATATATGGCTTCTTCTTATCCACACCAGTCACAGAGTTCCATTTACTCTATTGCTGCTGGATAGAACTGACAAATTATGTGATATTACCTATATTATTTCCTGCCAAAATGCTAAGGATTGATATTATTTACATCATGCAAAAAATTGGACTGACATCTAAATCTTCCTTGCTAGTTTTCATGATCAGTTATTTACTTAGGTCTATTTCGTTTTCCACCCATCCTGCAAAGTCTTACTATTTTGATTAACTTCAGCTTGATGCCAATCTTTTGTCCACTTGGAAAGCATTCTTGACCCATGGAACTAGGAGGGAGACTGCTGTCACTGGAAGCCTCTGTGCCATTCTGATATCATCACTGTGTGGCTGGGAGAGGGCAGAATGCCTGTGTCTTAGGATGAAAGGATGGAGTTCTCCTTCAGAATATGGCACAAAGCAGACCCAGGGCCTGAGCTGTGACGTGTCTCTGGTCTCTTCTGTTGTTTTCCTGTGCTCATTAAATTGCAGGCAATAATGCAGGTCAAAAAGTCATGTAATGTGGAACTGTAGGCCTGAGAGGGCTATCTTGTCATACATCTGAGCATGGGATGGTATCTCCTAGAGAGTACTACTTCTTAAAAATAATAACAATAGCTAAGTTTATTAAATCTTTAATAATGGTCAGTTCTACACAGCAAAAGGTAAACCTCTACCTATTGGCTCATGTAATTTCAGCAATCCTCCATATATGTGGGATCCCATACATCCTTTGGGATGTACTGTTATTCTCAGATGAGCAAACTAAAGCTTGGAGAAGGTACATACGTCCAAGAATCTATTGTAGAGGTGACCTGATCACTGATTTTTCCCCTAAAATAATGTTGTATATGTATATAGTCTTTAGAGTTTATAAACATATGTTATTTCCACTTGATCTTCCTCCTCATAGGCTTGTGACAGTCTGCTCCAAATGTATCTTACTTGCCATCTGTTTTTGCACTTTTCATCAAAGTAACTGGAAAGCCTTATTCATAGAACATTTATCTACATACTTGAAACAAGGGACTTGAGAGTGGGCCTAAATGTGGCTTGTAATTGTCAAACCATATATGCAAATTTAGACTTGGGAAATACAGTCAACTGGGCAGAAAGAGACAGAGGGCATCTAATGACTCACTAGGTCCCTTCAGGAGACAGAAGAAAAGACAGCACATTAAAAACTCCTTAAGAAACAGTGAATTCAAGGGTCATGAAGACAGGGGCCTACCTGGCTCAGACAGAAGAGCCTGACTCTTGATCTCAGGGTCATGAGCTAAACCCCCAAGCAGAGATTACTTGAATAAATAAATAAACTTGAAAAGAAAAAAAAAAAGGATCATGAAGACAAAGACATAGATGGCCCTGTATACAGGAGAAGACAGAGCAAAAGGACCCAGGTGGCTTTTTCAAAGTTGGAACTCCTTAGAAATACTTCTTTGGTATTTAGAGAGAGGAGGAAATGTTTTATTTGTTTGTTTTTATTTTTGTTCTTTTTTAAAAGGGCAGGGAGAATAAAGAAAGTTCCTCCTGAACTTTTCTTGAAGGTCAAGTTAATTTACAAAAAGACCTGCATTGACTCCATATCCCTCATTTTGGACTTCCAACAAGCTCGTGTGTAATTTTTTTCTTTCATTCAGAGAACAAGCTACATGAATCTTAGAAAATACTCATAGATATTTTTCAGGGGGATATAGGTATTACTAAAACACAAATAAGGTGGTTTTTTACAGGGAAACCTAGTCATTGCAATTATATTTTCAAGCTTAGATATATTTCCGGAATATGCCAAGATTTTGACTGCATCTAGGGATGGACCACAAATGATATTACTATAGAATCACTCACCTACATTCTCTTGTCTAAGGTAGGATTAACAATTTTGAGCCAGAGAATCTGCGTTGAACCTCGTTCTACCACTGTTAAATCTGAGATAAGACACTTTAAGCTCTCTGACCTTGAGTTTCCTCATTTATAGAAATGAGACAAATTCTTACTTGCAGAGATTTTTGGAAGATTAAATGACTAAAATACATTAAAGTGCTCTGAATATGATAAAATGATAAATAAATTATAGTTATCAGTACTCTTTACTAACTCTCTCTGGCTTATTTGCCATGGTATGGAGGGACAGTATTCTAAAAACGAATAAGGCAGAACTCTTGACCAAGGAGCTAAAAACATACTACACAACGATAGAAGAACTGACTTTCAATAATCATGTACAACAAATTATTTTTACATCTGGGTAATGTCAAATTCTACATGCAATGCCAATGTTGACTTCCCCCATTTGACCCTCCCATTAAATATTTAGCATAAATAATGACTATATACAGTACAGTGGATATAAATGCTTTATCTACCATGGTCTTCAATGTCAAACAGTCTCACAAATAAAGCCAGAGATAAAGTCATTGCTAAAACTAACAATGTTCAGTATTATGACCTGGATGTTACTTGAACATTTTGTTAGTCTTAACAATGATTTTATCTTTGGCCAGAACACAGGGTATGAAGAAGATGAAGTTGAAAATGCAGGTCAAGAAATGATGTGGAAGGTTTTGAATGCCCAGCTGAGAAGTTAGATTTTTTTTTCTAGATGCAGAAATCCAATGAAGGAAGAATGCCATAATGGGTCCCTTGGTTCTGGAAAGATGTACTACTCAAGTCAGTATGGAGACTTTGTTGGAGGGGTAAGAAAGAGACTAAAGGGAAGCCAACCAGATAAGGAACATGGTCATAGGTCAGGGGTTTTTAAAAACTAGAAGGAGGGCAGTGGAAGTAGAAAGCAACATATTAATAGCAGTTTGCTTCTTTATCTTGACATATTCCTTGATGGCACTGGTTTCAGGCACTGTGTTGCTTAGGTTAAGGGCTGTGGGCTAGACTGAAGAGATAAAAGTACTTAAGTGTAACAAATTTGTGCCATTGCTCCCATAAAGACTTGATTAGTGGTAAATGTCTAAAGAAGGCACACTGAGTTAGAAGTGATCATGTGCAAAGGTTTTCTTAACCAAGCTACCTGCAATATAATAAATGTAATACAAAAGTGACAGTTTAATGATTTGCATTATCATTATGCTACACAATACCCTAGATTTCTACATCTGGGTACTTTCTGCAGTCACTGTGAATTTTCTTTAGCCTTTTAAGTTCTATAGTTTCTGCTATTTTTGCATGGACATTTTTTGCACATGATGGTTGACAACTGGAGTTGTCACTAATTTGGTTCCCAAATATGACTGAGCCAAGGTACCTACTTTTAAAAATCCCTTGAGATACTTAATATTGATGTCCAAACTCATGTAAAAATCATATAACCATGAAATGAAATGACTTGTCCTGTTACTTAAACTCTATTCTCAGAAATAAGAGTCTGAATTAATATTGTTAAAATATCCATACTAGGGAAAGCAATTTACAGGTTCAATGTGATCCTTATCAAAATAACAATAGTATTTTTCACAAAACTAGAATAAATGATTCTAAAATTTGTACGGAACCACAAAAGACTTCAAATAGCAAAGGAATCTTAAGAAAGAAGAACAAAGCAGGAGGTATCACAATTCCAGATTTCAAGATCTACTACTAAGCTATAGGAATCAAAATAGTATGGTACTGGCACAAAAACAGACACATTGATCAATGGAACAAAATAGCCCAGAAACAAACCTACACTTATATGATCAATTAATCTATGGCAAAGGAGGCAAGCATATACAATGGGGAAAAGAGTTTTTTTAATAAATGATGTTGAGAAAATTGGACAGCTAAATGCGAAAGAATGAAACTGACCACTTTCTTACGCAAAACACAAAAATAAATTCAAAATGGATTGAAGAAATGTGAGACCTGAAACTATGAAACTCCTTGCAGAGAACCAAGGCCGTAATTTCTTAGACATCAGCCATAGCAGTATTTTTTTAGATATGTCTCTTAGGCAAGGTAAACAAAAGCAAAAATAAACTACTGAGACTATACCAAAAGAAAAAGCTTCTGCACAGCAAAGGAAATCAGCAACAAAACAAAAAGGCAACCTACTGAATGGGAGATGATATTTGCAAATGAAGAATCTGATAAGGGGTTGATATCCAAAATATATAAAACACTTTTACAACTCAACACCAAAAATCAAATAACTCCAATTAAAAAATGGGCAGAGTGGGGCGCCTGGGTGGCTCAGTGGGTTAAAGCCTCTGCCTTCAGCTCCGGTCATGGTCCCAGGGTCCTGGGATCGAGCCCCGCATCGGGCTCTCTGTTCAGCGGGGAGCCTGCTTCCTCCTCTCTCTCTGCCTCTCTGCCTACTTGTGAGCTCTCTCTCTGTCAAATAAATAAATAAAATCTTCAAAAAAAAAAAAATGGGCAGAGACCTGAATAGACATTTTCCAAAGAAGATATACAGATGGCCAACAGACACATGAAAAGATGATCAACATCACTCATTATCAGGGAAATGCAAATCAAAACCACAATAAGATATCACCTTACACCAATCAGAATGGCTAATATGAAAAAGATAAGAAATAACAAGTGTTGGTGAGGATGTGGAGAAAGAGGAACCCTTATGCACTGTTGGCTGGAAATGTAAATTGGTGCAGCCACTGAGGAAAACAGCATGGAGGTGCCTCAAAAAATTAAAAATAGAAATGCTATATGATCCAGTAAATCTGCTACTGGGCATTTACCCAAAGAACACAAAAACACTAATTTGAAGAGATATATGCATCCCTACATTTATTGCAGAATTATTTACAAAAGTCAAGATACAGAAGCAACCCAAATGTCCATCAATAGATAAGTGGATAAAGATGTGGTGTTGTGTGTACATATATATATATATATATATATACACATATATACGTATACGCTTGTGTGTATGTATATGTATACACACACTCTCTCTATATATAGATATATCCTATATATTCTCTCTATATATTCTATATATTCTCTCTCTCTATATATATATGTATATATAGAATATTAACTAGTCATTAAAAAGAGTGAGATCTTGCCACTGATGACAGCATCGATGGACCTGAAGGCATTAAGCTAAGTAAAATAAGACAGACAGGGAAAGACAAACACCATATGATTTCACTATATGTGGAATCTAAAAATACAAAACAAACAAAAAAAGAGAAACAAATGCATAAAGACAAACAAACTGGCGGTTGCCAGAGTGGAAGGTGGTAGGGGGATGGGTGAAATAGGTAAAGGGAAGTGGACGTTACAGGCTTCCAGTCATGGAGTGAAGAAGTCGCAGTGATGAAAAGCACAGCATAAAGAGGTGGCTCAGTTGGTTAAGCAGCTGCCTTCAGCTCAGGTCATGATCCCAGCGTCCTGGGATCGAGTCCCACATCGGGCTCCTTGCTCGGCGGGGAGCCTGCTTCTCCCTCTGCCTCTGCCTGCCTCTCTGTCTGCCTGTGCTCGCTCTCTCTCCCTCTCTCTCTCACAAATAAATAAATAAAATCTTTAAAAAAAAAAAGAATATAATCAACGGCATTATAATAACATTGTACGGGGACACGTGGTAGCTACACCTGAAGCAAGTACAGCACAATACATGGACTGTACTCACCACGTTGTACGCTTGAAACTAATATCACATTGTGTGTCAAGTATACCTCAAGAAAAAGAAATATTTTAAGAAAAAGGTATAACCAAAGGTTCTGAAACATACGCAATAAATCAAATAGCACCATCACCATTGATTCTTTTCACACCAAAAGTATGAGCTCTTGTTTACACTACTGCATTTATTTTCTGCTTTGAGATTTAAAAAGGTGCATCTGTGAAAATTAGCTGAACAGGTTGTTTTAGAAAAGAATTAGAGAATGACTCCAAGTGAAGATTCCTGGCATTTTTCTCTGCTTGTTAATGCATGTACTCTGCATATCTATGACAAAACCAAAACCAAAAAGACTCACTTGTTTTCTTCTCCAGGACATATTAAGATTCTCTCTAGCTCCCTTCTTTCCTCACTCTCTAAGGAAGTCAGATCTGGGCAGGACTATGAGGCTGGACAAGGGGTGAGAAGAGGGGGATGGTGTGGAGTCCAGGCTCAAACTTTGGCAGTATTGCTGGATTAACAAATGTTCACCATCTCTGGTAAATGAAATCAAAGATTTTGTATCCCCTGCCCCTCCCCCTGTACCCCTCTCTAATTTTCCCTTGAAGATCAGGAACCCTGGAGTGTACTTAAAAACAGAAATGCAGATCAGCTTTTGACAATTAAACAGATCTCTTTTTTTTTCTTGCTTTTAAAGACAATTTCATGGGGCACCTGGGTGGCTCAGTCGGTTGGGCATCTGACTCTTGATTTCAGCTCAGGTCATGATCTCAGGGTCATGAGATCGAGTCCTGCACTGGGCTCTGAGTTCAGTGCACAGTCAGCTTGAAGATTCTCTCCCTTTCCCTCTGCCCCTCTACCCGCAGTGTGTGCTCTCTCTCTCTAAAATAAATAAACAAATCTTATTTAAAAAGATAATTTCATACTGTTAAAATGTAGTCTACTGTCATATTGGTGACAATGAAAGTGCTTCTTGCTCAAATTTTCCATTGAATTTGATTAGTTTGTTTACATGGATAAATGAAAGAATCAGAGAGACACTGAGATCAACGAACAATAGTTCGTAAGTATTAAAACACATATTAAGGGCTGTATAATGCTTTTACTGTCAAGCTTGTTAAGTTATTCACCAATCCATGCTATTCTTGGTATTTACTAGGAAACAAAACAAAACAAAACTGCAGGGGCGCCTGGGTGGCTCAGTGGGTTAAGCCGCTGCCTTCGGCTCAGGTCATGATTTCAGAGCCCTGGGATCGAGTCCCGCATCGGGCTCTCTGCTCAGTGGGGAGCCTGCTTCCCTCTCTCTCTCTCTGCCTGCCTCTGCCTGCTTGTGATTTCTCTCTGTCAAATAAATAAATAAAATCTTTAAAAAAAAAAAAAACTGCAGCCAGTGTTTAAGATAGTAGAGTAAATATGTTCTTAGTGGGAGGGGACAGGCACTGTAAGCTTCTCCCAAACAGAAAGTGCTGCTTCAGTAATCCATTTGAACTTTTAAAACTCATGGAGGCAGGATGGTAACAACGATTAAACTGCAGATAAATGACTACCTCATGCAATTACTCTTTGGCTAGAAAAAAAAAATCGAAAAGAAACTGATGTGAAATGTTGGGGTCTGTGAGGAAATGGTCGAGAAAAAAATTCTTGAGACATTTTCAGTGCAAAAAAAGGTGGTTTTATTAAAGCACAGGGACAGGACCCGTGGGCAGAAAGAGCTGCACTGAGATTATGAGGAGTAACCGATTACACAACTTTCATGTTGGGAGGGAGTTAGGGATAACGTAAGTCTGCAAGGAATTTGGAAGCAAGGTTACCAGGGCCTTGATGGGCTAGCTGTTGTTATTAGGATAAAAGGTCATTTACTACTGTCAAATAAAACCTTACTTGTGAGATCCTTCGTGTATCAGTGAGCCCTGTGCTTGGAAGATGATTGCTAACATATATCTTGGGGGGTTCGAGTAGAGGTAAAGAGAGTTTTCAAAAGGATTTCTATATATTAAAGACTTACAGGGATCCTGGCGGTCAGGCTAATATCAAGCTAAGGTTGCCTTTTGCCTCTAGCAAAGTATTGATGTTGAGGCAGATTCCCGGAGGAATCACACTGCCTCTGTCAATTACTTGTCAATGGGCTGTGAGTTGCAAGGAAGTTTAAGATTTTTTGTTTTTGTTTTTGTTTTTGCCTTTGTTCTCCACATCAGAAACATTAACGCAACATTAAAAGGAGACCAAACAAATCATTCCTCAGAGCACTATTCTTGGGAGATAATGGAGCAAAAGTTTTATATTCTGGAATGCAACTGCAACTTTTCCTGAAAACTAAGAATTCTTTATTACAGAGGAGTAAATTATTTTCTAAATGCATTGATCCAAGCTCCTAAAAAGTCTACTTATTTCCAAGGTATAAGAAGTTCATTCTGCTCTTAATGGAGGGATAAAGGTCTTTGTTTCTGCTTAAATACCATTAAAAGGATGCTTTAAAATTCTCCCTAAACAGAGATTTTTCAGCTATTTATTAAAAAATCTTCCTGATTTAAATTATTTTGGTCTACAAAGCCAGATAATCTGCTTCAACCACTTCAATTTATGCATGAGAAAAGGTACAGAAATGTAAAGGAAATAGCTCCAGATTGTCTATTATTTTAAAAATCGGTATGCTTAAAGAGGGAGGACAAAGTTATTTTCCATCAGTATACACAAGCTGATATTTGAAATCTTTTGGATCTCCAACTTGTTTGAGAGTGCTAGAAGCTCTTGATATGCAAGTAAGCAAGGACTACATAGGACAATGCCCAGATCCCAAATCTTGAACTGAATTCTGTGCTGACCTAATGACAGCCACAAGAAGATATAAGTGAATACCTCAAACTGCTGTGATAAATACACACTCATATTTATTTCCTTTGATGGTCTGTGTGTTACCCCCTTCTCCATTTTTTTTTTTTTTTTTTTGCATTGGAAGTTCTTCCTACCATTAGATTCTGTGACACACGTGAGCTGCATGGACTGATAAGCAAAGGTCAACATATTATTAAACTAACCAAAATGAAAAAAAAAGGGAAAAGCCTATCATCTTCTAAAACCTCATTAGCATGAAACTCATGTAATATATTTTGGTCATGTTGACTTACGGCTCTCGCAAGAGTTGGCTGATATGGATATATATTTAGTGGACATATGTTTATGTTGTTACAGGAGAAAAAAAAAGACAGTCAATTCTATTTACTGACTTTAAAAAAAAATGTCATGCTGGTACCAGGCGGAATGTGGCGGGAGTAGAGAGAGCACTAGTCTCCTGTCCGTGACCTTGGAGTGGCAGCATCCTAATTTTATTTTTATTTATTTTTTTAAAAGATGTTATTTGTTCATTTGACAGAGAGAGATCACAAGTAGGCAGAGAGGCAGACAGAGAGGAAGGGAAGCAGGCTCCCTGCTGAGCAGAGAGCCTGATGGATGCGGGGCTCGATCCCAGGACCCTGAGATCATGACCTGAGCCAAAGGCAGAGGTTTTAACCCACTGAGCCACCCAGGCGCCCCAGAATCCTAATTTTAAAAGGCAGAGTTGCAAGGTGGTCCCCAAAGGGATGCTGTTGTTAGTGGTGAGCCTGTCCTGCTCACCTTGTCCAGCCTGGCTTTCCCCTCTCCAGCCTGGCAAGGGTGACTGTACCTATACCAGAGAAACTAGACTTTAAGTCTAAAACCCTCTGAAGACAAAGAAGGACATTACATAATGATAAAAGAGCCAATTCAATAGGACAATATAATAATTATAAATATATAGGCACCCAACTTTAGAGAACTTAATACATAAAGCAAATATTGACAGATCTAAAGGCAGAAACTGATAGCAGTACAATAATAGTGGATAGAACATCCAGACAGAAAATCAATAAACAGCTCATTTGATAACACTATAGACCAAAGAGATATAACAGACATATACAGTAGTTACCATAGATCGATGATCAACTGATTTTTGACAAGGGTGCCAAGAACACACAAGAGGAAGAGAGTCTGTTGACTAAATGGGAAGGAAAAAGTGGATATACATGCAGAAGAATGATATTATCTCATACCATATTAAAAAAATTCAACTCAAAATGGATTAAGACTTAAATGTAAGAATGGAAACTGTAAAACTACTAAAAGAAATCACAAAGGAAAAGTTCTTGATGTTAGTCTGGGCAATTATTTTTTGAATATGTCAGCAAAAGCACAGGCAGCAAAAACAAAAGCAGACAAGTGAGGTTGCATCCAACAAAAATCTTCTGCAACACAAAAGAAACAATTAACATAGTGAAAAGGCAAACTTCAGAATGGCAGAAAATATTTTCAAACCATATATCTGATAAGGATGAATAATGAAAATGTATACAACTCAAAAGCAAAGCAAAACAAAAACTTGTATTAAAAAATGGGCAAAAGACTTGAATTTCTGGAAAGAAGACATACAAATAGCCAACAGGTATGAAAGGGTGCTCAACTTCCCTAATCCTCAGAGCATGCAAATCAAAACCACAATGAGATATCAGCTCACACCTGCTAGAAATGCTATCATCAGAAAGACAGAAGTTAATAAGTGTTGGCAAGGATGTGGAGTAAAGGGAACCCTTGCACACTGTTGGTGGGAATGTAAATTGGTGTTGCCACTATGGAAAACAGTACGGAAGCTCCTCAAAATATTACAAATAGAACCACCTTATAATGCAGCAATCACACTTTCGGATATATATCCAATAGGAATGAAATCAGAGGGATATTGAGATATATTTACTACCACGTTTATTGCAGTATTATTCACAATAGTCAAGATATGGAAGCAAATTAAATGTCTTTCCACAGATGAATAGATCAAGAAAATGTGAGACAGACACACATACACACAGGAATATTATCCAGCCTTAAAAAAGAACACCCTGGGGTGCCTGGGTGGCTCAGTGGGTTAAAGCCTCTGCCTTCCGCTCAGGTCATGATCCCAGGGTCCTGGGATTGAGCCCCACATCAGGCTCTCTGCTCAGCGGGGAGCCTGCTTCTTCGTCTCTCTCTACCTGCCTCTCTGCCTACGTGTGATCTCTGTCTGTCAAATAAATAAATAAAATCTTAAAAAAAAGAACACCCTGCCTTTTGCAACAATATGAATGAACCTGGAGAACATTATGCCAAGTGAAATAAGCCAGATGCAGAAAAGCAAATATTGTATGATTTCACTTACATACAGAATCTAACATAATCAAACTCCTAGAAGTAGAGAGTACTACTAGTTCTGGTTGTCAGAGGCTGGGGGTGGAGGGAAGGGGAAATGGGAAGCTTATTGGTCAAGGAGTACAAAGTTTCAGTTATTTAAGATAAATTCAGGAGATCTAATATACAACATTGTAAATATAGTTAATAATACCACATTGTGTGTGTATATATATATATATATATATATATATTTTTTTTTTTTTTACCACATTGTATATTTGAAATTTGCTAAGAGGGTCTATCTTATGTGTTCTAAACACACATAAGAAAAGAAGATGGTAACTATGTGAGGGGCTTGATATGTGAATTAGCTTGACTATACTGATTGTTTTATAATATATATGTATATCAAATTATCAAGTTGTACACCTTAAATAAATAAAATTTTAAATTCTCAAGTATACTTCAATGAAACTTGGGAAATAAGAGTAATACATTTCAAAACACTAAATAGAAAAGTAGAAACACGTACATAAATTTATAGCAACATTATTCATAATAACAAAAATGTGGAAACAACCCAAATGTCCTTGATGAATGAATATAATATATCCACATCATTGATTATTTGACAAAAGAAAGAATAAGATAATATGTGATAATACAGATAAAACTTAAAAACAGTATGCTAAATGAAAAAAGTCAATTAAAAGTGACCACATTTTTATGATTTCATTCATATCAAATGTCCAGAATAGGCAAGTCTAAAGAGAAAGTAGCTCAGTGGTTCGTTAGGACGGCGATGGCTGGAATTGTTCAAAGGTTAATGGTGTGTTGTATGACAAAGTGGGAAGATACAGAACTTTTAAGGTATCTGAATATCAGAATTTGTCCTATTACTGGCCATAAACTTTAGTGAACTTACTAATTTTCTTTGTTTCCTCATCTGAAAATATCACTTTGTCCTTGTATTTAAGTGGACACTGTCTGCCAGAGATTCACACTGTAGCCAACAAACAAAACAAAACAAGCAATGATCTCTAGACTTAGACCACATTCCTATTTTCTTGATCATTTATGTTTTTACTTCCTGGCTTCATACTTTAGCTCCTGACACCAATCTTAGTCCACTCTAGTTGTACTGATCCATTTAATTTCATTTTATCAAGTGGCAATTTTAACCTACATCACTCAACAATTACTTAGAAAAGATTTGCTTCAAAGATGAAATTTGAACACAAACTTTGAAATAATTAATATGAAAAAGCTGATTTCATTGGGAAAAAATAATGGGAATTTCATTATTGGGAAAACACAGTAATTACACTTTTATTTTTTATTTATATGTTTTAAAATTTTTATTTTATTTCAAGTAGGCTCCACACCCAATGTGGGGCTTGAACTCACAACCCTGAGATTAAGAGTTACCAGCGAGGTGTCCTAGTAATTATATTTTTAATTGTAATAGTCAGAGAATCCAGCACAATGTCTGGCACGAAATGAGAACTTAACAAATGTATGGTAAATAGAAGTATAAATAACCAAATAGATTTAAACCGACATATTATCAGGCCATAGTTGACAAATGATATCTAATCTGTAATTTACTATTTTATTTTACTTTTTTAAGGTTTTATTTATTCAATCAAGATAGAGAGAGAGAGTGAGAGAGAGCGAGCATGAGCTGGGAGACAGAGGGAGAGGGAGAAGCAGGCTCCCCGCTGAGTAAGGAGTCTGACTCAGGGCTCGATCCCAGGACCCCGGGATCATGACCTGAGTCAAAGGGCAGATGCTTAACAGACTGAGGAACCCAGGTGCCCCTAATCTGTAATTTATGTGTTGGAGAATTTTGGTGATGACAAAAGAAAATCTATGCTAGATCACAGTTATAAAATAACAATGTGGTATGGTGAGGCATTTGGTATTCATGTTTTATATTTTAGAAGGGATGTATATCATAAACATTATAGGAGAAAAATTAAAATAGAACAGTATGAAATTTCAGGAAGAAATGTAAGTTTCAAAAATGTAGGTATGATCCACAGTTTCTTTTTTTAAATTTTTTTTAAATTTTTTAATTTTTTATAAACATATATTTTTATCCCCAGGGGTACAGGTCTGTGAATCGCCAGGTTTACACACTTCACAGCACTCACCAAAGCACCTACCCTCCCCAATGTCTATAACCCCACCCCCTGATCCACAGTTTCTAATGATTAAGATCTGTGATAAGAATGTAGGTATTTGATGGTAAAGAATTCTTTCATATATTTTGGGATGCCTGGGTAACTCAGTCGGTTACGTGTCTGCCTTTGGCTGAGGTCATGGTCTCGGGCCTGGAATGGAGCCCTGTACAGGGCTCTGTGTCTCCCCCTGCTCCTCCTCCTCCTCCTCTCTCTCTCTCAAATAAATAATAATAATAATAATTCTAATTAATGAAATTAATCATTAAATGTGTAAATATTTTTATATGTTAAAATCCATTTAAGAGTGATGTAGTCTTTAAGCCAAAGTAATTCAAAAAGTAGTATGGAGGTTGTAAAATACATAAAAATTAATGAATGTCCACATGCTACAGGCTAACTATGTCTCCCCCAAATTTGTATGTTGAAATTTAATTCTCAATATAATGGTATTTGGGCATAAGACCTTAGGGAGGTGATTAAGTCATGAGGCTGGAACTCTTATAAAAGAGGCCTTAGGAGGGCCATCTGGGTGGCTCAGTCAGTTAAGCATCTGTCTTCAGCTCAGTCATGATCCCAGGGTCCTGGGATCGAGCCCCACATCAGGCTCCTTGCTCAGTAAGAAGCTTGCTTCTCCCATTCCCTCTGCCTGCTGCTCCCCCTGCTTGTGCTCTCTCTGTCAAATAGATAAAATCTTTAAAAAAAAAAGTGGCCCTAGGAGATTCTTTACCCTGTCTGCCATGTAAGGATACAGGAAAAGATGGCTGTCTATGAACTAAGAACTTGACTTCTCACCAGATACCGAATGTGCCCATGCCCCAAACTTGGACTTCCTAGCCTCCAGAACTGTAAGAAATAGATTTCTGTGGTGTATAAGCCACCTAGTGTAAGAGGTTCTGTTATAGTAACCTGAAAGGACTAAGAAATTGGTACCAAGAATAGGGTGCCGCTGTAACAAATCCTAAAAATCTGCAAATGACTTTGGAACTGAGTAATGAATAGAGGCTAGAAGAGTTTTGAGGTGCATGCTGGAAAAAGCATTGTAGGTTGCCATGAACAGACCATTAAGGGTGACAGAACAATAATAGATCAACGCTGGGAGAAGAAACCAATCAAAAAGCAAACAAAAAACAATGCGAAAAGTTAATGAAATTAAAAACTGTTTACTTAAGGAGATCAGTAAAATGTGTTAATCTGTAGCCAGTATGATCAGGAAAAAAAGGAAAAAGGAAGAAAACACAAATTACAAAAATCAACAATGGAAGAGGTGACATTAACACAGATTCCACAGATATCTAAAGGACAATACAGAAATAGTATGGATTCTTTATGGCAATAATTTTGACGATATAAATAAAACAAAAATATTACCTGAAATACATGAACTAACCAAACTCATTAAGAAAAATTAGATAACCTAGACATCCCTATAGCTATTAAAGAAATTGAATTTGCAGTTAAAAAAACACCTTCCCATAAAGAAAAATTTAAGCTTAGATGGCTTCATTGGTGACTTCTACAAAATATTTAAGGAAGACACAATGCCAATCTTACACGTACAGAAAATGAAGAAGATGGGATACTTCCCAAGTTATTCTATGATGCCAGCATTACCCTGATAACACAGCTAAACAAAGTCATTAAAGGGAAAGAAACACCAGATACCCCCCATAAACAAAGATGCAAATATATGTTTGGAATAGTTTAGGAAACCTAATCCAACAATATATATAATGACCAAGTGGGGTTTATTTCAGGAATTCAAAGTATATTTGCCATGCAGAAATCAATGTTATTTATTATTTTAGCAAATTTTACTTTAGAAAGTAAACGTTATATGAATATCTTAACAGGTGCGTTTGACCAACCCATGTATTTGAAACAAAGCATTTATCACAAAGTCTCAGAACACTCGGAATAAAAGGTAACTTAAATTGAAAAAGGGTATGTACAAAAACCCTAAGCTAGCATCACACTTAATGACATCACCTCCAATATCAGAAATAACACAAAAATTACTGCTCTTACATTTTTATCTAGCAAAAGTAGGTTCCAGCCAATGCAATAAGGCCAGGGATAAAAGTTTTTCTGATTGGAAAGGAAGAAGTGAAACTGTCTTTATTAAGAGATGACATGACTATCAATGTAGAAAACTCAACAGACTTTGCCAAAAAAGATACTAGAATTGATGTTAGTTTATAAAAGTTGCATGATAAGAGATCCATACACAAAAGTAAATTATATTTCTATATATCAAGAATGAAAATGCTGACTAAAAATTACAGTACTACTTACAATAGTATCAAAACCTAAAATATTAAGGAAAACCTAGAGAAAAAAAGATGTGGAAGAACTATGTACTTACAACTTAAAAATATTGCTGAGATAAATGAAATAACACATATGTAAATAGAGAGATGTAACTTTTTCATGGTCAGGAAATTCAAAATTGTTAAGATGTTAAAACTAATTTATTTATTCCACCAAATTCTAATCAAAATCCCAATAGGCATTTTTATAGACATTGACAAACTGATTCTAAAATTCCTATAGAAATCAAAGGACCTAGAAGAGTCAAAAGAACTTCATGAAAGAAAGAACATGAAGGACTAATACAGCCCAATTTTAAGATTTCTAAAATAAAGAGTAATCAGCACAGTATAGAAATAGTATAAATATACGGAAAGCAATGAAACAGAAAAGTATCCAGAAATGTACCCCCCACAGAAATATGGACAACTTATACCTACCAAATTACAAAGGTAATTCAGTGGAGAAATGCTTCTCATAAAAAAAAATTCTGGAACTATGGGATATCCACAGTTTAAAAAACAAAACAAAACAAAACATAAAAACCTTACAGGGCACCTGGCTTGCTCAGTCAGAAGAGTGTGAGACTCTTGATTGTAAGGTTGTGAGTTCAAACCCCAAGTTGGGTGTAGAGATTACTTAAATAAATAAAAACTTTTTAAAGAATAAATAAAAACTTTGATCCATATCTTACATCATCTAAAAAATTAAAATTAAATAGAGGACAGATCTAAATGTAAGTCCTAAGGTTATAAAACTTAGCACAGTGGAAAGCACCTTTATGACCCTTCCATAGGGCAAGTTTTCTTAGATACAACACAAAAAGAGCAATCCATAAAAAATAAACTGATAAATTGAACTTTATCAAATGTGAAAACTCTGCTGTTAAGACAATGAAAACAAAAGCCATAGATGGAGACAAAAGATTGAGAGAAAAATGTACAAATCATATATTTGATAAAGGACTTACATTCAGAATGCACAAAGAACTCAAAACCCAATGATATAAAGCAATACAATTTTATTTTATTTTATTTTAAAGAGTTTGTCTACTTATTTGAGAGAGGGTGAGAGAGAGCAAATGTACAGAGGGAGAGGGGACGGAGGACGCAGACTTTCAACTGAGCAGGGAGCCCAACCTGCAGCTCCATCCGAGGATTCCGAGATCACAACCTTAGCGGAAGGCAGATGCCTGACTGAGTCACCCCTGTGCCCCAAGACAATACAATTTTAAAATGTGTAAAAAGTTTGAACAGATACTCACCACAGAAGAGATAAATGGCAAATAAGCACATGAACATAGTGTCATTAGGAAATCGCTGATTAAAAGTACATTGAGATACCACTACACATCTATCAGAACAGACAAAATTAAAATGGCTAACTATACCAAGTGCTGGAGAGTATGTGGAGGCAGTACAGTACTCATACACTACTAGAAGAAATATTACATAGTACAACCACTTTCAGAAAGTTTGGTGGTTTCCTAAAATGTTAAACAAACACCTATCGTATGCTTCCGCCATTCCTCTCTCTGCTAAAATTTAACCAGAAGAAATGAAAGTACATATGTATACAAAGACATGAACACGAATATTTGTGGAAGCTTTATTTGTAACAGTTTCAAATTGGAATCAACCCAAATGTCTGTTAAAAGACGAATTGATTAAAAAAAAAAAAAGACGAATGGATAAGTAAGTTGTGGGGTATGCCCATACAATGGAATATTATCCCACAATAAAAAGGAATGAACCTTCTCTGCCCATTCCAGGAAAAAATGGGTTGCGTGGAGCCCACTTCAGGGAAGAATCTGGTGGCGCCTAGCTACATGGTCTCCTAGCAACCGAAAAACAAACCACTGAAGCTGGTGGTCGCCCAGGGACCAGAGGTGCCATGGCAGACAAGAAGTGGCTGTTAGAGCCTGTGCCACTGGAACCAATGCCCCTGGGCATGCACTGCAAGCCCTGGTACAAAGACAGGTTGCCCTCCAAGTGTTTCCCAAAGCACAAGAACAAGCTTCTGAAGTTCCCCACCTCCCTGGACAGCCGGCGGTGGGTATTTGTGAAAGAGGGGCTGGATGACTTCAGGAGGGAATGTCCACCGTGTGAAGACCTGATCACTCGCGGCCCTAAAGAAGGCTTTCTTCCCATGATTGTTCACAGAGTTCCCAAACCTGCCCCCACAAAGAAAAAGTTGACCAAGGAAATGGACCTGTTGTCCACACTGTCGCCAGCCCAGCTAGCACGGAAGGCATTCGTAGAGGACATCGAAGCCCATCTGACAGAGCATCCCTTGACTCTCTACCCAAATCTGGAGAAAGATCTACCTTCAGACCTCTTATTAAAGGTGCTAGAAGTGCTCGATCCTGACAAGAGGCTGAACGACACATGGGCCTATTGTCAGAACGCGGAGAAAAGAAGGAAGTCCCCCACAAAGCTTAGAAAGAAACGTCCTGCCAAACTCAATCTGGAACTTCCCAAGAAGACTCCTGGGTCACATCCAGACAAGTTGCCTCATGAAGAAAGGAAGTCAAGCATAAATGAAGATTTGCTCAAAACTCCTCCCCTTCATAGAAAAATACCAAAAGGAGTCCGTAAATTCTGCAAATGGGTCGCTACTTTTGGAGACTTGGGCATTGATGAAGAATTCGTCATGAAACAGTTTGACATTGGCTATGAATGCAAACCAACCTATGACAGGAGCCACACGAAGAAAGTAAACCATGTTCCTTTGGACCTGAAGTACAGAAAGGGGCGAGATAAAATGGATGATATAAAATTCTCCATATACTGGGAAAACTGGGAGAGGAAACTCCAAAAACCAAAGAATCCTTATAAACCCAACTGGGTGAAGATGAGGTACGGAGCATGGTACCTGAAGCCCAAGTTGTGGAAAAAGCTAATAAATGATGAACCTTTGATTGATCCCAAGGTTTTACATGAAGCTCCAAATGGAAGATATGGAAGGAATTTTCCTCAACAGGATATTCTTGAAGAACTTTATGGAACAATTGCTTTTAAAGATTTCATTCTAAGCAAGGGCTACAGGATGCCAGGCTTCCTTGAGAAGTTGTTTCTCAGGAAGGGATGGAAATATGATTCTGTTAGGACTCCTATACATCAAGTAATAAATATAAACACAAATGTAGAAGAAGAAGAAGAAGAGGAAGAAGAAGAAGAAGAAGCACATGAAGATGTTTAAACAGTTTTCTACTACTTACTTGATCTCTCATTTTAACATCACGTAGACTTCATGATGAAGTTGCACCATGTATGTGCAACTTTGATTCCATAACATCTGTCAATTTAATACCTAATGCTTATAAACATTCCTCAGTGACTTTCTGCTTGGGCTCATTAATGTTTTATTAACTATGAAATCAGTAGTCATAAATACTTTTCTTAAAATTTTATAGCATGGTGAATAGTAGATGATCACATCAATTATTTATAAAAATAAAACTATAAATAGAAGAATTACTTAAAAATAATCTAGTTATGTCAGCTACAATAGGAAAGGAATCTCAAATGTGCCAAGCAAAAGAGCTTGCATAGTTCCATTTACTTTAAAACTGTAATGAAATAATTATGACAATTATTTTGTTAAGCAAAACTTAAAATTCATAGTCAAAATAATCTTAGCTTCACTTAATAATAAAATTGTTATCTCCACTGTCAGGATTGCATGAAGCCCCAAAACCAGATTGAAAACTACTCATCAAAATTAGAGGTGAAATTTTAGTTACACTGTTTTATCATACCTCCCAACTGAATATATTTAAGAAATTTCAACATACTCAAAAATTTACCATGAGTGCTTCCATATCATATAACACAGGTGCAGAATAACAGGGAGCTTCAGGTCCATGGCAAATCTAGTGTACACAGTAGATACGTGTGAACAAAACTGCATAGCAACATCAAATATCCTCACACATTCAAGTGAAATTCATCTTTGCATTTTATGAATAGTGTAAAATTTGCTCAAATTTAAATAAGTAATCAAGAAATTTTTTTATATTTCTAAAATAACAGGTAAAACTGTATGGGACAAGGAAATCTGTATCTAGAAAGAACTGTAGCACAGATCTAAAGCACCCTTCTATTTCTAGTAATGAAGGAATCCAACTGTATGTGGAAGAATATGTATATATTTCATCCGTGTAAGAAGGGAACACAAGCCCTCAGGTTGTATCATCCACTAACATCCTTATCACAATCAACTATCCCCTTTCATTTCCTCTTTTTCATTAAGGTTTCTTAGTATCTAAATTACTGTTGCTCTCTGTGACTATTCTTATTAACATTCTTGATGGCTTGAATATTCACAAAGGCTATCCATTCAAATCTTGGCATTAGCTCTTTTTTTTTTAGATTTTATTTATTTGACAGACAGAGATCACAGGTAGGCAGAGTCAAGTAGAGAAGCAGGCTCCCTGCTGAGCAGAGAGCCTGATACGGGGCTCAATCCCAGGACTCTGGGACTATGACCTGAGCTGAAGGCAGAGGCTTTAACCCACTGAGCCACCCAGGTGCCTCAGCTCTTTTTTTAATAGAAAAGAAAATTACTTCCTTTATTTGGGTACAAATATACACGCACATGCTTATACATTAGCTTCAAACATAGGTGTGAGCTCATGATGTTTAACTAACAGAAAGACATATATGTTCCTGAATCCTAGAGATTACAGATGTGTGTATTTTTTTTTAATTGAGGCATAACTTAGACACGACACTATATTAGTTTTAGGCATACAATATACTGACTTGACATTTGTCTATGTTGCAAAATGGTCATGATAGTAAGTCTAGTTATCATCAGTTACTTGGCAAAGGTAATATTATTGACTATATACCCCATGATGTACATTACATTTCTATGACTTATTTTATACCTAGAAGTTGGTACTTCTTTTTTTTTTTTTTTAAGATTATTTATTTATTTATTTGACCAAGAGAGATCACAAGTAGGCAGAGAAGCAGGCAGGGAGAGAGGGGGAAACAGTCTCCCTGCCAAGCAGAGAGCCTGATGTGGGGCTCGATCCCAGGACCCTGAGATCACAACCCTAGCCGAAGGCAGAGGCTTAACCCACTGAGCCACTCAGGCGCTCCTAGAAGTTGGTACTTCTTAATGTCCTTCACACATCTCACGTCTTCCCCCCAAACCCCATTACTTCTGGCAATCACTACTCTGTTCTGCATGTCTATGACTCTGGGTTTTATTTTTTTTATTTCTTTGTTTTGTTTTTTAGATTTCACATGTAAGTAAAATCATGTAGTATCTGCCTTTTTCTGTCTGACTTATTTCACTTAGCATAATACACTCAAGTTCTATCCATGTCGTAAATGGCAATATATCATTCTTTTTTTTTTATGGCTGAGCAGTATTTCATTGTACATATATACTGCATCTTCTTTACCCATCATCCATTGATGGGTACTTAGGTTGTTTCTATATCTTAGCTATTGTAAATAATGCTGCAATGAACATAAAGGCATATACCTTTTTAGGTAGGGTTTCATTTCCTTGAGAGAGATGCCTGATATCCAGTAGGAGAAATGCTGGATCATACAGTAACTCTATTTTTAATTTTTTGAGGAACCATCCCACTGTTCTTTATAGAGGTTGCACCAAATTACATTTCCATCAACAGTGCATGAAGGTTCCCTTTTCTCCACATCCTTGCTAACACTTGCTATTTCTTGTATTTTCGATAACAGTCATTCCGAAAAGAATCAGGTGACATCTTATTGTGGTATTGATTTGCATTTCCTGAGGATTAGTGATGTTGAGTATATTTTCATGTGTCTGTTGGCTATCTGGATGTCTTCTCTGGATTAATATATATTCAGATCCTTTGCTTATTTTTATTTAGATTTTTTTTGCCATTGAGTTGTATGAGTTTCTTATACATATTGAATATTAACCCCTTATGTGATTACAAATAACTTCTCCCATTCAGTAGGTTTTCTTCACTGCACAAAAACTTTTTAGTTCAATGTAGTCCCATTTGTTTATTTTGGCTTTTGTCTCTCTTGACTTTGGAGTCAGATACACCTTCCCCCGCCAATAAATGTTACCAAGACTGATGTTAAGGAGATTCCCAACTATGTTTTCTTTCAAAACTTTTGTGGTCTCAGGGCTTTGGTCTTAATTTAAAGCCTTCAATTCATGCTGAGTTGATTTTTATATATAAGAAAGTTGTTTCATTTTTTTGGATGTAGCTGTCTAGTTTTCCCAACACTATTCATTGAAGAAACCATTTTCCCCATTGTATATTCTTGCCTCTTTGTTATATATTAATTGAACATAAATGTGTGAGTTTAGTTCTGGGCTCTGTATTCTGTTCCATTGATTTGCCTGTGTGTTTTTTGTGCCAGCACTGTACTGTTTTGATTACTATAGCTTTATAGTATAGTTTGAAATACAGGCTTGTGATACCTCCAACTTTGTTCTTCTTTCTCAAGATAGTTTTGGCTATTCAGGGTATTTTGAGTTCCATATGGATTTTAGAATAATTTTCTAGCTCTGTGAAAAATGTCCTTGGAATATTGATAGGGTTTGCACTGAATATGCAGATTGCTTTGGGTAGTATGAGTATTTTAATAGCATTAATTCTTCCATTCCCTGGGTATGGAATATATTTCCATTTATTTGTGTCTTCTTCAATTTCTTTCATCAATATCTTATAGTTTCCATTACACAGATATTTTCCCTCCCTGGTTAAATTTATACCTAGGTATTTTATTCTTTTTGATGCAATTATAAATGGGACTGTTGTCTTGATCTCTCTTTCTATCTTTTCTGATGGTTTGTTATTAGTGTATATAGAAATGCAGACTTCTATATTTTATCTTGCAACTTTACTGAATTCATTTATTCTAACAATTTTTTGTGGAGTATTTATGGTTTAATATGTGTGTGTGTGTGTGTGTATATATATATATATAGAGAGAGAGAGAGAGAGAGAGAACCATGTCATCTGCAAATAGTAATAGTTTTACTTCTTTCTTTTCAAGTTGTAAGATTTTTATTTCTTTTTCTTGTCTAATTGTTGCACCTTACTGTCAAAGTCTGTATTGAGGTAGGGTCACTGCCCATGCTCTGAGGTCTGAAAGGGCTGGGCTTCACAATCAAGTGGGTCTGACAGCTGGTCTCCATGGCCAGGTGGGATCATTGGCTAAGCTCTGCAAGTGCCTCTGATCAAGTAGGGTCACTGGCTGTGTGACCTTATTGGGTGGTCCGCGGCTTAGACTCTTATTTTAGATAGGGCTGTGAGCTAGGATTTGTGATTGGGCAGGCCACTGGCTGTGCTCCAGGGTTGGACAGTTTTTGCTGAATGGGTTCCCTGCCTGGCCAAGGCTGCAGGCTCTGCTCAGCTACTGAACAGGGCTGTATGCCAAGCTCTGCAGCCAGGGCGCTATATAGGGTAGGTTCCAAAACCTCACAGGGTCACTGATAGGGTTTCTTGGTTGGGCAAGCTCGGAGGCTATGCTCTGCAGCTGGATGGGGCTGCTGGCCTGCCACCCTGACTGGGTACGGCCACAGGATCGGCTCTATGGCTGGGGGAGAATGCTGGCCAGGGAACCAATCCAAGAAGAACTGCTGACACGCTTCCTGGCCACTGTCTTCACTCCACAGGCAGGCAGAACTGCTGGCTATGTTCTGATCAGGTACCACTGCAATCAGGCACACAGTCCACCAAGATCCATGTGCTGGTTGCTGTGAGCCCCTTCCCCTTTATTTCTAGCAGATCCCAGGTGGTCTAGCCTTCCCAATTTTCCTGGTGTTCCCTATAAGACAAAAGTGGACTTCTCACAAAGCTCTCCATAAAGTTGGGAAACCTGGATGTTCATACTGGGTCCTTTTTTCCCCACTGAAGAACCATCTTGGTGGGATTGTGCTGGCCTGGGGGTGGGGCTCTGTGGTCAAAGTGAAACTGCTCTTCCTACACTTCTAATACGGTTTTCTCAGTTTTAGTGGTTCAAGAGCTAGGGTACTTCAGCAGCTTTGGTTTTCTTTTTCAACAATCCCCTGGTGATTCAGGGTTTTTTTCCGGTTCCATACAAATTTTAGAATTGTTTGTTCCAGCTCTGTGAAAAATTTCAGTGGTATTGTGATAGGGATTGCACTGAAGGTGTAGATTGCTCTGGGTAGCACAGACATTTTAACAATATTTATTCTTCCAATCCATAAGCATGGAATGTTTTTCCATTTCTTTGTGTCTTCCTGAATTTCTTTCACAAGTGTTCTGTAGTTTCTAGACTATAGATCCTTTACCTCTTTGGTTAGATTTATTCCTAGGTATCTTATAGTTTTTGGAGCTACTGTAAATGGAATCGATTCCTTAATTTCTCTTTCTTCAGTCACCTTGTTAGTGTATAGAAAAGCAACTGATTTCTGTGCACTGATTTTGGATCCTGCCTTGTTGGTGAGTAGCTATATGAGTTCTAGTAATTTGGGAGTGGAGTCCTTTGGGTTTTCCACTTAAAGTATCATGTCACCTGCAAAAAAAGAGAGTTTGAGTTCTTCTTTGGCAATCTGAATGCCTTTTATTTCTTTTTGTTTTCTGATTGCTCAGGCTAAGACTTCTAGTACTGTGTTGAACGAAAGTGGTGAGAGTGGGCATCCCTGTCGTGTTTCTGACCTTAAGGGAAAAGCTCTCAGTTTTTCCTCATTGAGAATGACGTTCATTGCGGGTTTTTCCATAGATGGCTTTTATGATACTGAGTTATATTCCCTTTATCCCTAAACTTTGAAAAGTTTTCATCAGGAAAGGGTATTATATTTTGTCAAATGCTTTTTCTGCATCAATTGAGAGGATCATATGGCTCTTGTCTCTTCTTTTGCTAATGTGATCTATCACATTGATTGATTTGCAAATGTTGAACCACCTTTACATCCCAGGAATAAATCCCACCTGGTCACAGTTAATAATCCCTTTTAATGTACTGTTGGATCCTACTGGTTAGGATCTTGTTGAGTATTTTGGCACCCATGCTCATCAGGGATATTGTTCTATAATTCTCCTTTTTGATGGGGTCTTTGTCTGGTTTTGGGATCAAGGTAATGCTGGCCTCACAGAATGAGTTTGGAAGTTTTCCTTCCATTCCTATTTTTTGAAATAACTTCAGTAGAATAGGTATTATTTCTTCTTTAAATGTTTGGTAGAATTCCGCTGGGAAGTCATCTGGCTTTGGACTCTTGGTTTTTTGGGAGGTTCTTGATTGCTGCTTCAATTTCTTTGCTGGTTATTGGTCTGTTCAGATTGTTTCTTTCTATTTCAGTCTTGGTAGTATATAGGTTTCTGGGAATGCATCCTTTTTTCCCCAGATTGCCTAGTTTGTTGGCATATAGCTGCTGGTAATAAGTTCTACTAATTGTCTCTATTTCCTTGGTATTAGTTGTGATTTCTCCCCTTTCATTCACTACTTTAGTAATTTGGGTCCTTTCTCTTCTTTTGGATAAGTTTGGCCAGAGGTTTATTGATCTTATTAATTCTTTCAAAGAACAAGCTTATAGTTTTGTTGATCTGTTCTACTGTTCTTCTAGTTTCTATTTCATTGATTTCTGTTCTAATCTTTATTATTTCTTTTCTCCTGCTTGGTTTAGGCTTTATTTGTTGTTCTTTCTCCAGGTCCTTTAGGTGTAAGGTTAGCTTGTGCATTTTGGATTTTTCTAAATTTTTGAGAGAGGCTTGAATGGCTGTATATTTCCATTTAAGGACCACCCTTGTAGTATCCCATAGGTTTTGAACCAATATGTTTTCATTTTCATTGTTTTGCATGGATTGTTTAAGTTCTTCTTTAATTTCCTGTTTGACCCCTTTAGCAGGATGCTCTTTAACTTCCTAGTGTTTGAGTTCCTTTCAAATTTTTTCTTGTGGTTTGAGTTCCAGTTTCAGAGCATTGTGATATGCAGTGAATAATCTAAATCTTTTGGGATTGGTTGATATCTGATTTGTGACCCAGTATGTGTTCTATTCTGGAGAAAGTTCCATGTGCACTTGTCCTGTTTTAGGATGGAATATTCTGTATATAGCTAAAAGTCCATCTTGTCCAATGTGTCATTCAAAGCTCTTGCTTTTTGGTCTTTTGCTTAGATGATCTGTCCATTGCTGTGAGTGGAGTGTTGAAGTTTCCTACTATTAATTATTATTATCAACATGTTTATTTTGGTTATTAGTTTTTTTTAAGATTTTACTATGTATTTATTTGACACAGAAAGAGAGATTGCAAGTAGGCAGAGAGGCAGGTGGGGTGGGGGGGAAGCAGGATCCCTGCTGAGCAGAGAGCCTGATGCGGGGCTTGATCCCAGGACCCTGGGACCATGACCTGAGCCGAATGCAGAGGCTTAACCTACTGAGCCACCCAGGTGCCCCTATTAGTTGGTTTATGTACTTGGCTGCTCCCACATTGGAGGCATAGATATTTATAATTAGATTTTCTTGTTGGATAGACCCTTTACATATGATACAGTGTCTCTCTACATCTCTTACTATAGTCTTTGGTTTACATCAAATTTGTCTTGTATAAGGATTGCTACCTCAGCTTTCTTTTGAGGTCTGTTGGCCTGGTAAATGGTTCTCCATCTCCTCATTTTCAATCTAGAGGTGTCTTTAGGTTCAAAATGAGTCTCTTGTAGACAGCATATGGATAGGTCCTGCTTTTTTACCCAGTCTGAAACCCTGTGTCTTTTTTTTTTTTAAAGATTTATTTATTTGTCAGAGAGAGAGAGAGAGAGAGCACACAAGCAGGTTGAAGAGCAGGCAGAGGGAGAAGCAGGCTCCCCGCCGAGCAAGGAGCCCGATGCGGGACTTGATCCCAGGACTCCAGGATCATGACCTGAGCCAAAGGCAGTGGCCCAACCAACTGAGCCACCCAGGCAACCCAACCCTGTGTCTTTTGATGGGAGCATTCAGCCTGTTTGAATTGGGAGTAACTACTGAAAGATATGAATTTAGTGCCATTGTATTATATTTAAAGTCCCTGTTTCTGTAGATTGTCTCTGCTAATTTCTGGTCTATATTACTCTTAGGGTCTCTCTTTGCTGACAGAATTATCCTTAGTATTTCTTGCAGGGCTGGCTTGGTGGTCACATAATCTTGCAGTTTCTGCCTGTCTTGGAAGCTCTTTATCTCTCTTTCCATTCTGAATGATAGCCTTGCTGGATAAAGTATTCTTGGCTGCTTGTTATGCTCATTTAGTACCCTGAACATGTCTTGCCAGCCCTTTCTGGCCTGCCAGTTCTCTGAGGATAGATCTGATGTCATGCTGCTGTTCCTCCCTCCATGTGTAAGGAACCTCCTATCCCTAGCTATTCAGGATAGTTTCTTTGGCTGTAAGATTTGCAGGCTTCAATATTATGTGTCGGAGTGTTGATCTATTTTTATTGATTTTAGGAGGGGTCCTCTCTGCATCTTGGACATGACTGCTTGTTTCCTTCTCCAGATTAGGGAATTCTCAGCTTTGATTTGCTTAAATATACCTTTTAGTCCTTTCTCTCTCTCTCTCCATCCATTGGAGATCACAATAATTCTCACATTGAAATGTTTCATGGCATCATTAATCTAAGTCTATTTTCATGGGCTACTAGCTGCCTCTTTCTGTTTTCCTCAACTTCCATCCCTTCCATTAGCTTATCTTCTAGATCACTGATTCTCTCTTCTGCATCATTTACCCTGGCTGTTAGAGCACCCAGTTTAGACTGCATCTCATTCATAGCATTTTTAAGTTCAGCCTGATTAGATCTCATTTCTACCATTGTCACTAATGCTTTTTTCAAGTCTAGCTGTTGACTTTATGATTGCTATCCTGAATTCTATCTCTGACATCTTACTTATTATATCCCTATCCATTAGTTCTGTGGTAGAGGACACTGTCTCAGGTTCTTTTCTTTGTTGAGAGTTCCTCCTCCAAGACATTCTGTCAAGGGTTGGTTGAGAGAATAAACAAAGTCCAAAATATCAACCATGACCCAAGCTAAATGGACCCTAAAAAAAAAATCTGAAATGGTCAAAAGTGACCACAGATACACAAACAAAGCCCAGATGTTCAAAACAATAAAAAAAAAGGAGAGGGAGAGAGAGATTTTAATCTCTCAGGTGGACAAAGCAGGGTGATCTACCTGTTCCTGATTGACTTTTGGTCCATGTGCTAGAAGACACTATATCCCAAAATTGCAAATAAATCAGGACTTATATATATATCAAGATAAAACTGAATAGAATAAAAAACGGACTAGTATGAGATATAAATCTATAAAACGTAGATGTGAAAAAAAGTTAAAAAGTGAGTTAAAAACAAGTCAGGAAATAAGAATCTATTTGAAATGGGAACAGGATAAGAAATAAAAATAAAAATAAAAGAATCAAAAAAGAAATGTAAAATTTGAGCCTCCCAGGGGAGTTTCAGGGACCCACAAGTGTCTCTGTGCTTTGTGACTTTGCAATTGCAAGTGGCCATGGGCTGGCACATGCACCCTCTTCCACAGCTTCCAGGTCAAGACTGGGTGCTGCCCCAGTGTCCTATTGTGGGCCACACCACCCTGAGAGCTGTTGCCCTGTCATGGTGGGAACTGTTTTATATCACCCCTGGGATGTTAAACAGCCCGCACCTTCTAGTCCTTTTGAGGGGGGTCAGGCAGAGAGTGGTCTCCCTACCAGCCCAGCTTCTGGCTTATTGTGACTGGAGCTGAGAATCCCTTCTGGGCTTGCTGACGATAACCAGTCTCCCCACTCCACTGCTTGGGCACTGTATCAGTTCAGGCTCCCCCAAACTTTCTGAATGTTGTGGATTCCTGAAACCACAATAATCCACCTAGAATTCTGCCCTATTTATCCCCTGTGCCCTTTTCAGAAAGGGATGTCTCTCACTGGAGTGGATTTGTAAGGGTCCGGATTTTTTGCTCTGGTGTTTTATCACTTTATGGTAGCTGGATTATGGAGGCTCACTCCCCCCTTCATTTCTCTTCCAATATTTCCCCTGAAGATTCAAGGTTTTGTACCTGTTACCTTGCAAAAAAATAGTCATTTTTCTGCTTGTAGAGCTCCAGATAAATTTTCTTACATCTCCGGTTGAATTCATGTTTGTTTTGAATGGTTTGATAGAGATCCTGCTAAATTCGAGGGACCAGATGAAACAAGGTTCCCTACTCTGACACCATCTTGCCCCCCTCAAGGTCTAAATTTTAGCTAACACTGACATTAACTATCAAGGCCTAACATGTACATACAAATGTATACTTTCAGGGGTACCTGGGTGGCTCAGTGGGTTAAAGCCTCTGCCTTCGCTCAGGTCATGATCCCAGGGTTCTGGGATGGAGCGCCGCATTGGGCTCTCTGCTCAGGAGGGAGCCTGCTTCCTCCTCTCTCTCTCTCTCTGCCTGTCTCTCTGCCAATTTGTGATGTCTATCTGTCAAATAAATAAATAAAATTAAAAAAAAAACACAAAAAACCCCACAAATGTATGCATTCAATACACACGTATACATAATGGTTTTCTAACATGTTATTTAACCATCACAAAATACAAATGGAAATATTGTTTATAAAACTATTTCTAATACTATATTATTATGTGTTTTCTCTTGCTTATCTGACCCAACAGCACTCCTTTGCAAGACAGAGATGCTCTACATCACTCAGCTATGAAACAGTTTTATAAAACCAAGTGTCCCATACAGATACTTACTCCAATGGACTGGTTTAGTTTAGAATGTAATCTAACCAAATATATTTAACCGGATGGCTAGGAGAATCACCACCATGGTTTATAAAACTGTCTCTGGGAGAAAGAAAGTGGCTTTTTGGTTCTTCAAAGAATCTTCTTATTCCTATTTCCATTTCCCCATCCTACCTTCATAGCAACTGAATAAACTGAATGTTTTTTTTAATCTTGTAGCTGTAATCTCTGAAGAAAAAATGATTAGCTGAAATACTCTGATGTAATCAATGTATTTCCCAACTTGTAATGATACAGGAATTGATTTTCATAATTTGGAGAATTGTGTATATCAGTGGCAGTATCATAGCCAATGAGGTTTATCCGAGACGCAATTATTGCTAATTGATAAATTTATAAACTATTTTTTTTCTAAAAATTAGGGATTATTAATGTGAAAAAGAAAAAGAATTAAGAGGAAAGGGCCACACTGGGAAAACTGCATTTATCTTCAGCATAATTGAGGGATACTTTTGATTAAGGACCAAAGTAATGATTTAGGAGGGAATAAAAGCATTGATAATAGACAGAGACATGGTAAAATGGGAAGGAAGCAATGTCAATACATTATTTTAAACATGGAACTGATATTTCCAGTCATCATTAATGTTTTTAGTCTTTGGTAATTCATTAGGATCTAAGGAATGCTAAGAAATGTATGAATAGCAGCAGGTAAGAGAAAATAGTATTCCCTGCCACCAGAAGCTGCCCTCAGCCCAACTTTCCCCTTCTATTCAAGGCCAGGGACTTTATCACACACACAGTCAAAGTGTTACCCCTAAGGATAGATTTCTTCCCCTCAATTTCCAGTTTTAACAGACTCATCCCTTTCTTTTCTTTTCAAAAGCTTTTATTTGTTTATTTGTCAGAGAGAGAGAGAGAGCACAAGCAGGCAAAGCAGCAGGCAGAGGCAGAGAGAGAAGCAGGCTCCCCCCTGAGCAAGGAGCCCAATGCAGGACTCGATCCCAGGACCCTGGGATCATGACCTGAGCCAAAGGCAGCAGCTTAGTCAACTGAGCCATCCAGGCACCCCCAGACTCATCCCTTTCAAGAGGGCTGCCTTTGGGCTCGGCTTCCTTCCCAAATCCACCAGTTACTTTACAGCACATCTTTAGTTCATGTCCTATAAAGCAGTGCTAGGTTTTGTCTTTGTATTCAACCCCTCTTCCAACACACACACAAACAGACGCACACATGTGCTGTATAAATTCATATCACTTTCAATAGTTTTGAAGAATCAGCACTTTTCTGGCAGAACAAAATCAGGGGGTAACATTACTGGTAGAAAATGAAGTCATACAGCTGACAGCATTTAGTTGATCATTGATGAGCCTTTCCTCATGGGTTGTTTGTCATGTAAAAAATCATAATTTAAGAGCACCACCTGCATTATTTTCTAGCTAAGGAATATATCCCAGTCCACCAATGCACTTTATAATAAATGATATTTAAGATCATTTCTGCAGAAAGCTACTAAATATCATATATTTCCTAGAAATTTGAAACTCTCTAAATGGGTTTAACTTACCTTAAATACTCAGAGGTATATTTGGAAAGTGTCAAGAGATTTAAAGAAAATAAGTAAAAACAGTATTGTTTATTTTTCGGGTCTGAGCAAGAACTGAAGAATGAAAATCCCAGAGTGAAGGTGATAAATAAGAATAATACAGAGGAAACACTTTACAGAACCATTATTTTGGAAATTGTGTCTTTCACTGAGTTTTAACATTGGCAGGTTGAGGTCATTATCATATTTTTATAAAAGCGGAAATAAGCAAATAAGCCATTGAGAATATAGAAAAAGTTTAGAAAATCAAAAAGTGAGAGCACATTACTTGTATCAAATCATGAAGAATAATGATGACATTAAATATGTTGATTCTATAAACATACACTGTTAATGATATAGTAAGGTATGGAATGATAGGGAAAGTTTCTTAAGGTATATGTTTTTTTCCTAAGTTGTTTGAAAAAACTTACACTTGATTTAGTGAAACAAAAAATCTATAGTTTCACTCAAGACATTATGGATCTTCAGGTTAACTAACATAATTCCATCAAATATATTTTCCCTAAACATAATCATTTTGTAGGGAAAGGTATGACCAATTTCTACAGCAATTTTGTGGCAATTTCTATGTCCATGACAACAGAAGTAAAGATATCCAGTATTACTGAATACATATAAATGTTTCAAAATGAATATATTAATACATACACTATTGGCTATTAATTCATTAGTGACTAATTTTATATGGGTCATATGTACATTTTGTCAGTGAAAAAGTGAACAGAAACAGATATTTGAGCCATGAGATTAAAGTCAATATCAGCTGCACATAGATCAATGAAACAGAATAGAGATCCCAGAAATAGACTCTCAACTCTATAGTCAACTATTCTTCGGCAAACCAGGAAAGAATGTATGATAGAAAAAGTCTCTTCAACAAATGGTGTTGGGAAATTTGGACAGCCACATTCAGAAGAATGAAACCAGACCACTTTCTTACATCATATGCAAAGAAGAACTCAAAATGGATGAAAGACCTCAATGTGAGGCAGGAACCCATCAAAATCCTCAAGGAGAACACAGGCAGCAATTTCTGTGATCTCGGCCATAGCAACTTCTTGCTAGGCAGGTCTTCAAAAGTAAGGGAAATAAAGGCAAAAATGAACTATTCTGACTTCATTGAGATAAAAAACTTTTGCATAGCAAAGGAAACAGTTGACAAAATCAAAAGATAACCTACTGAATGGAAGAAGATATTTGCAAATGTCTTAGGAGATAAAGGACTAGTATCCAAAAATCTATAAAGAACTTATCAAACTCAATACCCCAAAAATAAACAATCCAGTTAGGAAATGCGCAGAAGGCATGAACAGACATTTCTCCCATGAAGGCATACAAATGGCCAACAGACACATGAAAAAAATGTGTCATCACTTGGCATCAGGGAAATACAAATCAAAATCACAATGAGATACCACCTCACATTGGTCAGAATGGCTAAAAGCAACAAGTTGGGAAACAACAGATGATGGCAAGGATATAGAGAAAGGAAAACACTCTTACACTGCTGGTGGGAATGCAAGTTGTACAACTACTCTGGATAAGAGTGTGAAGTTTCCTCAAAAAGTTAAAAATAGAACTACCCTAGGATCCAGCAAGTGCACTACTGGGTATCTACCCCAAGAATATAACCACAGTGATCCAAAGGAGCACCTGTACCCCAGTGTTTATAGCAGCAATGTCTACAATAGCCAAAATTTGGAGAGAGCCCAGATGTCCATCGATAGATGAATGGATAAAGAAGAGGTAGTATACACACACACACACACACACAAATGGAGTATTACTCAGCCATCAAAAAGAATGAAATCTTGCCATTTGCAATGATGTAGATGAAGCTAGTTGGTATGCTGAGTGAATAAGCCAACCAGAGAAACACAATTATCATATAATTTCACTCATATGTGGAATTTAAGAAACAAAACAGAGGATCATAGGGAAAGGGGTGGGGAATAAAAGAAGACAAAATCAGTGAGGGAGACAAACCATGAGATGTTGAACTCTAAGGAACATGTTGAGGGTTGCTGGAGGGATGGTGGGTGGGGGTATGGGATAACTGGGTGTCGTGCATCAAGCAGGGCACTTGATGTAATGAGAACTTGGTGTTATATGCAAACTCTACCTCTGAAACTAATAATACACTATATGCTAATTGAAATTTAAAAAGTCAATGTCTGCTGCAATCATTCAACATTTTGCACAAAGCTGGACATACATTAAGTCCTAAATACTTATTGATTAGATGTATGGTGTGTTCATGCCATTCTAACTGGGTTCTCTAGCTGTATTTGAGAATTCCATGGATATGTTCCTGTGTTTATATCTAAATTAGAAATTACTAGAAGTATTTTCAAGATCATATTGATTTCTTCAAAGCTCAAAACAGTCATACAAACTTGGTGTCCACATTTACATGTGTGCTCCGAATCATGTTGTACGTGACTGCTGCTAGATTTTTATGTCCTAGTATAAAAAAGACAACTGTCCCACGTCTGCCCTTATAGTCACACCAACTTATTTTACCAGCCACAAAGACTAAAATTTCTTTTTAAAGCAATGACTAGGAAATAAAAAGTAGTTTAACAGAATGAAACTTCAGCATCTGCAGTTATTGAAGTTATTGAGACTTTTTTAAAAATTTATTTATTTTCAACATAACAGTATTCATTATTTTTTCACCACACCCAGTGCTCCATGCAATCCGTGCCCTCCAAAATACCCACCACCTGATACCCGAAGCTCCCACCCCCCCGCCACTTCAAACCCCTCAGATTGTTTTTCAGAGTCCATAGTCTCTCATGGTTCACCTCCCCTTCCAATTTCCCCCACTCCCTTCTCCTCTCTAACTCCCCATGTCCTCCATGCTATTTGTTATGCTCCACAAATAAGTAAAACCATATGATAATTGACTCTCTCTGCTTGACTTATTTCACTCAGCATAAACTCTTCGAGTCCCGTCCATGTTGCTACAAAAGTTGGGTATTCAACCATAAGATTCCTGAGAATAAACCTAACCAAAGAGGTAAAGGATCTGTACTTGAGGAACTACAGAACACTCATGAAGGAAATTGAAGAAGACACAAAAAGATGGAAGACCATTCCATGCTCTTGGATAGGAAGAATAAACATTGTTAAAATGTCTATACTGCCTAGAGCAATCTATACTTTTAATGCCATTCCGATCAAAATTCCACTGGTATTCTTCAAAGAGCTGGAGCAAATAATCCAAAAATTTGTATGGAATCAGAAGAGACCCCAAATCGCTAAGGAAATGTTGAGAAACAAAAATAAAGCTGGGGGCATCACATTACCTGATTTCAAGCTTTATTACAAAGCTGTGATCACCAAGACAACATGGTACTGGCATAAAAACAGACACATAGACCAGTGGAACAGAGTAGAGAGCCCAGATATGGACCCTCAACTCTATGGTCAATTAATCTTCGACAAAACAGGAAAAAATATACAGTGAAAAAAAGACAGTCTCTTCAATAAATGGTGCTGGGAAAACTGGACAGCTATATGTAGAAGAATGAAACTCGACCATTCTCTTACACCATACACAAAGATCAACTCAAAATGGATAAAAGACCTCAATGTGAGACAGGAATCCATCAGAATCCTAGAGGAGAACATAGGCAGTAATCTCTTCGATATCAGCCACAGCAACTTCTTTCAAGATACGTCTCCAAAGGCAAAGGAAACAAAAGCGAAAATAAACTTTTGGGACTTCATCAAAATCAAAAGCTTCTGTACAGCAAAGGAAACAGTCAAAAAAACAAAGAGGCAACCCATGGAATGGGAGAAGATATTTGCAAATGACAGTACAGACAAAAGGTTGATATCCAGGATCTATAATGAACTCCTCAAACTCAACACACACAAAACAGGCAATCATATCAAAAAATGGGCAGAAGATATGAACAGACACTTCTCCAATCAAGACATATAAATGGCTATCAGACACATGAAAAAATGTTCATTATCACTAGCCCTCAGGGAGATTCAAATTAAAACCACATTGAGATATCTCCTTATACCAGTTAGAATGGCCAAAATTAACAAGACAGGAAACAACATGTGTTGGAGGGGATGTGGAGAAAGGGGAACCCTCTTACACTGTTGGTGGGAATGCAAGTTGGTGCAGCCTCTTTGGAGAACAGTGTGGAGATTCCTCAAGAAATTAAAAATAGAACTTCCCTATGACCCTGCAATTGCACTCCTGGGTATTTACTCCAAAGATACAGATGTCCTGAAAAGAAGGGCCATCTGTACCCCAAAGTTTATAGCAGCAATGGCCACGGCTGCCAAACTATGGAAAGAACCAAGATGCCCTTCAATGGACGAATGGATAAGGAAAATGTGGTCCATATACACTATGGAGTATTATGCCTCCATCAGAAAGGATGAATACCCAACTTTTGTAGCAACGTGGACAGGACTCGAAGAAGTTATTGAGACTTTTAATGGTACTTCATAAAATCAATAAACTGTACCAAAATAAAGTATCACATTACTCTTTACAAGTGAATAAAAATTAACATAGACAGACATATTTAAATGATGGCTTCCACTATCTGAAACCCAAATTATATTACAAAATATATGAACCAATGTTTGTCAGTCATTTCAGTAAAGAAGCATGGTCAAGAACTAAGATGGTCCACGAATATGAGGGTATATAGGCATCGTACTCAAAAGGGAATCTGAATCTCAGTATATGGAAAATAGACTATAGATCTATTCTTAGTGATACATGATATTGTTTAAGAGAAAAAAGTACAATCTGAAGCATAATTGGAATTTCTTAATTTTAATTTTATCATTTCATAGTTTTATTTGCATATATTTATAAATTGTTAGTTTTACAGTTACAAAAGCATACCTTTAAGCATATTTATACTTAGTTTTATGTTTATGCATACTAAAGTAAAAGTATAAGAATAATTTATCATCATTGGGTGTCTTTCAATTTTTTCCTTCTAAAGGAAACATATTTCAAACACATATTTAACATCTATTCTCACTCACTGTTTTAATTTGGATATAATGAGACTAAAGCTTTTAAAGCTCATTCAATCTTTTAATTAATGCTGTTTAGTCCCTACTATGTGAAATTTAGCATTATAAAAGTTAATCTTTGTCCTAAGGTAACTTATGGTCTAACCAAGCTATCCAAACCACTTAGAGAAGAATCTAGTTCAGACAGTCACTCTCTGCTTTCTCATTTACAAGATGTGTGCTTGAGCATGTTAACATACTCTCTAATTCACAATTTCTTTACCTGAAAAATATGGGTGAGAATAATAAAAATTAACTCAGTGTATCTGTAATAAGATAATGTAAAGTGAATATTCCAGGAACAGATAATACTGATTTTGGACTGATACATCACTTTTCCCTACCTCTCATGAAATTGTTTGTTTATACATATGCTTGTACACACACATATACATATGAAGACCCACATATGCATTTATACACAAAAATGTACACACACACACAAATATGAGTGTGTGTGTGTGTTTGTGTGTGTGTGTGTGTATTTAGAGAGAGAAAAACCACCAACTGATGCTACCTATGGTCAGCTTCTCTATGAATCCACCATAGAGCCTACTGTATGTACTAATTTTTAAAGAAGAGATTATACAGAACACAGCTGTAAAACACTGCAAATATGAGAAGTTTACAGAACAAGTTTTTGTATTAGTACCTATAAAAACACCTGGCATAAAAAAGGTGCTGAATAAAAATACACAAATGAACAAATGAAGATAATCACTGACACTAATAACTTATTGTCTAGAGGTGCTGGGCTGGCTCAGTCAGAAGAGCATGCAACTTCTGATCTTGGGGTTGTGAGTTTAAGTACCACCTTGGGTGTACAGACTACTACAAAAAAGAAATAAACTTAAAAAAAGAACTTACTGCCTACTATCAGTTGTGTAACTATTAGTTCTGTAACATTTTAAAAAAAGATTTTATTTATTTATTTGAGAGAGAGAGAACATGAGCTTGGGGAAGGGTAGATGGAGAGAGAGAAGCAGACTCTCTGCTGAGCAGGGAGCCCAATGTGAGACTAGACCCCAGGACCCTAGAATCATGACCTGAGCCAAAGGGAAATGGTTAACAGACTGATCCACCCAGGCACCCAGTTCTGTAACATTTTTAAAGGATGATGGGAACTGAAACTCAAAACAGATAGTTTTCATAGACTATAATTCTGAATTTTTATTTGTTAACTCTGTATCTACTATGAAAAATAATGCAATGGTTAATTTTATGTGTCAACTTGCCTGGTGCCCAGGTATTTGGTCAAACATTCTGGGTGTACCTGTAAGGGTGTTTTTTGATGAGGTTAAGATTTTAATTGAAAAAGGATACCCATTCTCATCACTTTTACTCAGCAAAGTACTGGGAGTCCTAGCCAGAGCAATCAGTCAAGAAAAAGAAATAAATTATATCTAAATTAGAAGGAAGAAATAAAGCTGTTCTTTTGCAGATGGTATGGTATTATATATAGAAATCGCTCAAGACTCTACTTCAAAACTGTTCGAACTAATTAAAAAAATCAGTTAAATCTGCAGGATACAAAATCAATATACAAAAATCAGTTGCATTTCTATATACTAATAATGACATAACAAAAAGATAAATTAAAAACAGTTCTATTTACAATTACAACAAAATACTAGCAATACACTTAACCAAGAAGGTGGAAAATATGTACATTGAAAACTATATGACATTGATGAAAGAAACTGAAGAGGACACAAATAATCGGACATTCCATGCTCACAGTTTGGAAGAATTAATGTTTTTTAAAATGTACATAATACTCAAAGCAATGTAGACTCAGATTTAATGCAGTTCCAGTCAAAATTCTAATGGTATCTTTCACAGAAGTAGAATAAACAATCCTAAAATTTTCATGGAACCACAAAATTATCCAAATGGTCAAAGAAATCTTAAAAAAGAATAACAAAGCTGGAGGTACCACACTTTCTGATTTCATACTTTATAACAAAGCTATAGTAATCAACACAATATCATACTGACATAAAAAGACACATATCTCAATAGAATAGAATAGAAAGCTTAGAAATAACCTCACACAGAAATGATCAAATAACTTATGACAAAAGGATCATGAACATAAAAAGTGGAAAGAAAAATCACTTCAATATATGGTGTTGGAAAAACTAGAATTACACAAAAAGAATGAAACTGGATCCCTATCATAAACAATACACAAAAAAATCAACTCAAATTGGGTTGAAAATTTGAATAAAAGACCTGAAACTATAAAATTCCTAGAAGAAAAGAGGAGGTAAGCTTCTTGACATTAGTCTTGGTGATGACTTTTTGGATTTGACACCAAAAGCAAAGCAACAAAATAAAAAATAAACAAGTGGGAACATCAAGCTTAAAAGTTTCTGCACAGCAAAGGAAACAATTAATAAAATGAAAAGGCAACATTTAGGATGGGAGAAAATAGTTGCAAATCATAGCTCTGAGAAGGGACTAATATCCAAAATATATAAAGAATTCATACAACTCATAATAGCAAAAACCCAAACAATCTGATTTTAAAAATGACAGAGAAATCAAATGGACATTTTCTTCCAAAGACATCCAAATGTCCAACAGGTACATGAAAAGATGTTCAACATCATGCATCAGCAGAGAAATGCAAATAAAAACCACAAGATTATCATATCATACCTTAGAAGGGTTATCATCAAAAAGACAAAACGTAAGAAGTGCTAGTGAGGTTGTGGAGAAAAGGGAACCCTTGTGCACTGTTGGCGGGAAGGGAAATTAGTACAGCCACCATGGAAAATAGTATGGTGATTCCTCAAAAAATTATAAATAGAACTACCATATACTCATATAAATACTACTATGAACTACCAAATACAATATGAACTAGAACTAGTTCCATTGATGGATGAATAAAGAAACTGTAAAACTGTAACATATATACAATGGAATATTATTCAGCCAAAAAAGGAGGGGAATCCTGCCAAATGTGCCAAGATGGATGGACTCTGAGGGCATTATGCTAAGTGAGAAGTCAGAGAGAGACAAATACTGCATAATTTCACTTATAAGTGAAATCCAAAAAAACTCAGTTCACAGACACAGAGAACATAGTGATGGCTACCAGTAATAGGGGGTGAGGAGTAGGGGAAATGGGTGGAGGTGGTCAAAATAGAAAAATGTCCAGTTATAAGATAAATAAATTTTGGGATTGTAATGTACAGTATTGTGACTATCATTAACATACTGCACTGTATATTTGAAAGTTATTAAGAGAGTAAATCCTAAAACTTCTCATGGTTAGAGAAAAAATTACTATGTGAGGTAATTAATGTTAACTAAACTTATTGTGGTAATTATTTGGTTATTTGGTTTTATATACATATATATATTTCAAATCATTATGTTGTACATCTTGGACTAATACAGAGTCATATGCCAATATATCTCAGTAAAATTGGAAAAACACATTGCCTTAAAAAATTTGAATTGGTAGATAGCCCTCCTTAATATGGGTGAGACTTATCCAATCAGCTGAAGGCCTGAAAAGAGCAAAAAGGCTGACTATCCTTTGAGTAAGAGGGACTGCCTCCTGCCTTCCATGTGGGACATTAGTATTTTCTTGCTTTCAAACTTAAACTGAAAATTACATCTTCCTTGTTCTTAATGCTGCTGGCGTTTTTACCTAAGCCATCATCTCTTCTGGGTCTCCGGTTTGCTGACGATAGCTCTTGTGACTTGTCAGCCTCTGTAATTGCATATGCTAATTTCCTTTTTTCCCCTCCAGAATTTATTTATTTAGCTTTAGTTTAAATTCCAGTTAGTTAATATACAGTGTAATATTAGTTTCAGGTGTACAATTTGATTCAACTTCCATATAAACCAATCTCTTATAATAATAAGATATATACATTTTATTGGTTCTATTGCCCTGGAGAAGCCTAACCCAAATACTGACCACAAACATTTCATTTTGTGGTCCTATAATCATATTTTTAAAAAACCATAATCATCTGCTCTTATACTTTTCCCATTCTATGTTTGTATTTAATTTTATATCCCTCACTAAAGAAAAACTGAAGGAATGGTTTTGTTTACACATATGTATATTTCCTTTGTGGAAATTTGAAATCCTAGTCTATGCTTGTTTGTTGATTTTCTCTTAAGGAGCTGGTTTTCACGTCTTAGGTTTCTCATAGTTATAACATATATTTTACTGTGATCTACTTCCTTAGGAGGTAATTATGAGGGAAGAAATATCTGAGAAACACCATTTAGACCCCTTAGTATATGCACACACAAAACTATTCAATAACATTACTATTTTAAATATTTATAGAATACATGAAAAAAATGCTCATCATCAGTAGCCCTCAGGGAGATTCAAATTAAAACCACATTGAGATATCACCTTACACCAGTTAGAATGGCCAAAATTAACAAAACAGGAAACAACATGTGTTGGAGAGGATGTGGAGAAAGGGGAACCCTCTTACACTGTTGGTGGGAATGCAAGTTGGTGCAGCCTCTTTGGAGAACAGTGTGGAGATTCCTCAAGAAATTAAAAATAGAGCTTCCCTACGATCCTGCAATTGCACTCCTGGGTATTTACCCCAAAGATACAGATGTTGTGAAAAGAAGGGCCATCTGTACCCCAATGTTTATAGCAGCAATGGCCACAGTCGCCAAACTATGGAAAGAACCAAGATGCCCTTCAACGGATGAATGGATAAGGAAGATGTGGTCCATATACACTATGGAGTATTATGCCTCCATCAGAAAGGACGAATATCCAACTTTTGTAGCAACATGGACGGGACTGGAAGAGATTATGCTGAGTGAAATCAGTCAAGCAGAGAGAGTCAATTATCATATGGTTTCACTCATTTGTGGAGCATAACCAATAGCATGGAGGACAAGGGGCGTTAGAGAGGAGTAGGGAATTTGGGTAAATTGGAAGGGGAGGTGAACCATGAGAGACTATGGACTCTGAAAAACAGTCTGAGGGGTTTGAAGTGGCGGGGGGGTGGGAGGTTGGGGTACCAGGTGGTGGGTATTATAGAGGGCACAACTTGCATGGAGCACTGGGTGTGGTGAAAAAATAATGAATACTGTTTTCTGAAAATAAATAAATTGGGAGAAAAAAATGAAGAAAAAAAATATTTATAGAATAAAATTGTGGGGATAAATTAATTATTAAATAATCTTAGGAATATAATGAGAAAATATTCTACAAAATCAAGACCTCTTTTATTTAAGTAGATTTTTACAGTGAAGTCTACAATAGAATCTCCCAAGGAAATTTTTAAACTCTACAATTATATTAAGATAAAGTACTTGTGGGGGCACCTGAGTGGCTCAGTGGGTTAAGCACTGGACTCTTGGTTTGGGCTCAGGTCATGATCTCAGGGTCACGAGATCAAACACTGCCTCCAGCTCATGCTCACCATGGAGTCTACTTGGGATTCTCTTTCCCTCTGCTCTTTCTGTTTTTGCTGTCTATCTCTCTAAAAATAAATAAATCAATCTTTAAGAACAGACAAATCACTTGTGTTAAGTAAATATAAAATAAAATTTTAAGTCATTGAGAACTGATCATGTAGTTCTTTTCCATCTCTAGTGTGTGATTTAATCATCAAAATCAACAAGTAGATATTGTTATTATTCTATCTCCTTACAGAATCAACAATTATATAACTCTAAAACTCTTAGAGAAATTTACATTGTGATATTTGATATTTGATCCTTTGCTTTCTTCATAGAAACGGATTATAAAGTAGCATAAACTTCCAAAGAGGAATAAAAAGACCAAAAAAAAAAAAAGTGTAGCAACTAGAGCCGTGAGAGTAAACCTTTCTACGAAAATAGGCATTTTAGGGTGCCTGGGTGGCTCAGTCCATTAAGCATCTGCCTTTGGCTCAGGTCATGATCCCAGGGTCCTGGGATTGAGTCCTGAATCAGACTACCTGCTCAGAGGGGAGCCTGCTTATCCCTCTGCCTCTGCCTGCCTCTCTCTCTCTGTCAAATGAATAAATAAGACCTTTAAAAAATGGGCATTTTATCCTATTTTTATCTGAGAGCACTTAAAATATTCTGTCACTTTATGTTGTATCTTGAGAGCAGAGACCATGTTTGATTCTTCTGTATATCTCCAGAATAAAACAGACTGTCTGATATACATTAGGAGTATCTAAATAATTGCTGAATTAATGAACAAGATACCTAGATTGGGCTTATGTTTTCATAAGATCCTTGAGTTACAAGAATATATAGTTTTAAAAAATTTACTTACACAGGTTTAATATCTTGTATGTATGCACTTGGATCAATAAGGGGTTGGGGGAAAGATGGTTGTTTGGAATGCAAACTAACCAGAGTGCAAACCCCAATGGAACAGACATTTCTCTTTTTGTTACTAATGTATGACGAAATCACAGACCAGTGACTGGGTAATATTAGGTAATCAATAAATATTTGTTGAGGGCATGAATAAAAGGCAATTTGAGATCGGTGGTATTCTCTGTCATGTGGTTCATTTCACAGAATATAATTTAAGGAGTTAAAAAATAAAAACACAGGCTTGCTGAGCAGCAGTGAAAGTACAGATCAGGCTGGAGGAAGGAATACATGTACATGGTTAGCAGTGCTTTCTGTAGGAATGCACCTAAAAACTTTTGTTTTCTGAGAGAGAAAAGAGAAATCTGCACTTCCCCAAGAGGAAGGGAATCAGCGAGCCAGGTGAGAGGCGGTGAGCAAATCTAGGGTGTCAGTGAAGCGATCACTGACGCTGTCCATTTTGGGGTCCAGACAGGACAGAAGGAATGTGTTCCTAGGACTGCGTTGAAATAGTAAGAGATGAGAGGGAAGAGAGAGAGTGAGGAAGAAATGAAAAAAGTGTGCAAGACTGAGAGGTGGAAAGATTTGCTGAGACTTTGGAGGTGCTGCTCTGCTGTTGGAAAAGACTGAACCTGATCGTGAATAGGAGAGAAGTAGAGGTCTGTGAAACAATAAGGTCTGGGAACTGAGTGAGGAGGCTATCGAAGTGTCGTTAATATGGATGTTGAGTCACTGAGGATAGCTGCCATCCAAATAAAGCTTTGGGATACTAAATATCCCAATGATACCACAAAAGCATTGTATTTGGTGAACAATCCCATCATGACAGTATTCAAGGAGATTGCTCAAGAAACCATGCATGTGACTAACTCAAAACAGTTGCACTTATATTCATGACTAACAGTTAAAAATATTTAAGCTACATGCTCAGCAGAGTCACACTGTGTCACCCGGTTCCTCTGAACCCTGAACAGTGCTCTCATTCCGCTCCACCTCCAACCACGCCCCCAGCCACGCCCCCAGCCACACCCCCTAGTTCCTCCAGAGCCTAGGGCCCCCTCCACTCTGACCCCTATGACCTGCTAACGGATCCTCACCCCACCCCTCAACACCGGGTAACGGACATACCTTCTGGTTCCAGCCCAGAGCTCGTGAGCTGCCAGCCCAGGAGCCTGCCCATCTCCAACCTCTCTCAGCGCCCACCCTGAAGAGCATCTGCCCCCACGGACTTTGGCCCCGCAGCCCTCGCCTCTGCGCCACCTTCTCCTTCGCCCTGGTGCCCGGGCCGCCAGCCATGGCCACCCCGCTGCTCTCCCAAGTGCGCCAGAACTACCACCCCGACTGCGAGGCCGCCATCAACAGCCAGATCAGCCTGGAGCTCTACGCCTCCTACGTGTACCTGTCCATGGCCTTCTACTTCGACCGCGACGACGTGGCCTTGAAGCACTTCGCCCGCTTCTTCATGCGCCAGTCCCGCAAGGAGACCCAGCACGCCGAGAAGCTGATGGAGCTGCAGAACCAGCGCGGGGGCCGCCTCCGCCTCCGCGACATCAAGAGGCCGGACCGCGACGACTGGGAGGGCGGCCTGAAGGCCATGGAGTGCGCCCTGAACCTGGAGAAGAGCGTGAACCAGAGCCTGCTCGACCTGCACCAGCTGGCCGCCGACAAGAACGACGCCCAGCTGTGCGACTTCCTGGAGAGCCACTACCTGCACGAGCAAGTCGAAGCCATCAAAGAGCTGGGGGGCTATGTCACCAGCCTGCGCAAGATGTGGGCTCCGGAAGACGGCCTGGCAGAGTACCTGTTTGACAAGCTCACTCTGGGCGACAGCGACAAAAAGTACTGAGTTGGGACTGTTAACCCGTAGCCCCAGGGCGCATGGTGACTCTTCCTGGTCATCATGCCGAGCATGCTTATTGCCGTATTGCTTCTGCAAAAGGTTCCAGTTCTTTTCTCCCAGTTTTGCCATAAGAAAGTTGTTCGGTTTCAATAAAGTTATTTCATTCCTAAATTTAAAAAAAGGTCTCTGGTTGATTTGAATGCAAATCTTTCACCTTTTAGGTTTTAAAACAGGAATCCAGGAGTCCTTGCATCCCCCTGAGCCCATCCACATGCATCTCGGGATCTCGGTAGGTGGAGGGAGAAGATATTACATAGGACCCTGGAAAACACAAATCAGTCTTGCCTTTATAAACGATGTGGGGGCAGAGGTGGGTGGTCTGGGGCCCTGTCAGTGGGTGTATATGTATGGTAAAAGTATAAAAGAACATGGTCTACAATTTATAACAGTTATTGTCCCTATGGAAAAAGTGAAGAATGGGATCAGGCTGCTATTAAAGCCTTTACTTGAAACAACTTTACTTGGAAACTTTTAGCTTATTAAAATACATAAATGTTAACAATTGTTGCTTCTGGGTAGCAACATTGGAGTCTTAGAAACAGGAATGGCACAATATTTCTTTGACAAGCTTGCCTTGGGCAATAGTAACAGTGTAACTGAACCTTGGGCTGGCTTTCCATACACAGGGGAGTGACTTTGCATGTCACCATTTTGGACGTGCATACTGCCCTTACAAAATATCCAAATACAATTTTCTCCTTCAGTTGTATCCTTTCTTCCATTGAAGTAATGTGGTAGCAGAAAACCAAAATTACCTTATTAGAAGAGCTGAAGAAAACATGGTCAAGGCTGAGGCTCCAATTTGTGATATTGAATATGAAGTAGAATAAATCCTCTTGAAAGTTAAGAAAGTGAGTCTGGATGCTTTGACGAATGTAGGGTGTAGGGAAGAGTTGAAGCTGGGAGGCCAGTCAGGAGATACTACAGTTGGTCCAATGAGAGATATTGGTGGCTGAACTGGAGGAGAGGCTCATGAATGGATGATGAGACATGTTCTATCTAGCTGGATCTGGATGGGTCAACAAGATTTGCTCATAGACCAGAGGTGAAGAATGAGAAATGAAGAAAATAATTTAGGTTCTGATATTTGGAAATGAACACCTGGGTTGACAGTAGTGTTATTTGTTAATTTGGGGACTTATGCCAGAGGCACATCTGTGGTGGAGGAGTGGGAAGTCATATCATGTAAAATCTGAGACACCTATTAGATATCCAAGTAGAACTATCATGCAAGTAGCTGGAAAAAAATGAATCTGGAACTCAGATAGGAAGTCAAGCTGCAGGAGTCCATATAATTTGAAGTCTTGAAACTTAGTTGTGTGCCTGAGATAAAAATGTCTGGTCACAGCCTGGGTGAACACAGAGTTCCCATGGAAACCAGGGAGATGAGAGTGATGGACTGCTTTTCTATGAGGGCTCACTGAAGAGTGAGGGGCACACACTTTCAGCTCTGGGGCTAGAGAGTGGGTTACACCATTTTCATCCTGCCCATTGGTGCTTAAAGCCTCAGGGAGCAAGACAGCACCAATGTGGAGCCTCTTACACTGAGCCTGGTCCCCTGGCAAGGAAGGTGTATTTCCACAATGATAAGGACACCTGAGAATCAGTGCAACAGGCCCCTCACCCAGAAGACCAGCAGGAACAACTGGCTAGCACCAAGTTACTGATCATAAAGAACTGCAAAGCTTTAGCTCTTGGGGAAAACAATATATAGCATTCCTGGGCTTTTTTATTCTTTAGTCTTCCAGTATTATTTTTTCAGCTACTTTTTATGTTTTCAATTATTTATTTGTTCCATATATATATATATATATATATATATATATATATATCTAACTTTTGGTTTTCTTTCATTGTATTTTATTTTATTTTTGTATGTATATACATGTTTTCTGTCCTTCCTATTTGGGGATCTGTTTTTTTTTTTAAACAAGGAAAGGATTTAGTTTTTTGTTTTGTTCTGTTTTGTTAGTTGATTTTTTCTTATTTTGTTTTTGTTTTTGTTTTTTCTGTTCTTGTTATTGTTGTCTTTTCTTTCTCTTTCTTCTGTTCTTTTCTGGGCAAAATGATGAAATGGAGACATTCACCACAAAAGAATGAACAGGAAGTAGTACTCTACTGCCAGGGATTTAATCAATAAGGATATAAGTCAGATATCTGAATTAGAATTTAAAGCAGTAACTCTAAAAATACTAGCTGGGCTTGAAAAAGCATAGAAGACACAAGAGAATCCCTTACTGTTGAAATAAAAGAACAAAAATCTAGTCAGGCCAAGATTAAAAATGCTCTTCCTGAGATGCAGTCCCAAAGAGAGGCTCTAAAAGCAAGGATAAATGAGGCATAAGAGAGAGTCAGTGATATAGAAGATAAAATGATGGAAAATAAGGAAGCTGAAAGAAGACAGGAAGACAATTACTGGATCGTGAGTGAGACTTTGAGAACTCAGCAATTCCATGAAGCAAAGTAATATCCAGATAATAGGGGTCCCAGAAGATGAAAAGAGGGAGAGATGGGCAGAAGGTTTATTTGAACAAATTATAGCTGAGACCTTCCCTAATCTGGGGAAGGAAAGAGGCATTCAAGTCAGGAGGCACAGAGAACCCTCTCAAAATCAATAAAAATATGACAACAACTCAACATGTAATAATAAAGCTTACATATTTCAAAGATAAAGAGAAAATCCTGAAAGCAGCTCAGGACAAGAGGTCCTTAATCTACAAGAGTAGACACATAGGCTGGCAGCAGACCTGTCTACAGAGATTTGGCAGGCCATAAAGGACTGGCATGACAGATACATTCAATGTCCTAAATGGGAAGAATATGCAACTAAGAATACTTTATCTAGCAAGGTGCCACTCAGAATAGGAGAGATAAATAGTTTCCAGGATAAACAAAAACTAAAGGATTATAACAATTTGTTCTTTTTTTAAGATTGATTTATTTTGGAGAGACAGAGTGCATGCATGTGAGTGGGGGGAAGGGGAGAGGGAGAGGAAGAGGAAGAGAAACAGACTCCTTGCTAAGTGTGGAGGCTGCCCTGAAGATTAAAACAATTATCAGTGATTAACAAAACAAGAAGGTAGAAAACTAGTAAATATATATAGGACCTGATCAAATCTATCAACAAATTTGACCTAATTGACATATATAGAATACTCCACCCAACAGCAGAATACATATTCTTTTCAAATGTACATGGAACATTCACTAAGATAGACTATACACTCATGCATGAAAGCAATCTCAATTAATTTTGAAATATATTAAATCATACATATGTTCTCTGACTACAATGGAATTAAATTGACGTCAACAACATAAAGGTACTTGTAGTCCTCCAAAACTGGAAAATTAAATAGCACACTTATAAATAAGCCATGGCTCAGAAAAAATTTGCAGGGAAATTAGAAACTTTTTTGAACTCAATGACCAACAACACACAAATATAAAAAATAATGGATAAAAATTTGCTGGGACAATTAAAACAGTGTTTAGAGGGAATTTATAGCTATAAATAATAAAGAAAAGTTAATGAAACAAAACACTGGTTCTTTTAAAAATAGATCAAATTGATAGATCTCTAGATTAGACTGTTCAAGAAAAAAGAGAAAAAACATAAATTGTCAATATCAGGAATGAGAGAGATGGTATTGTTATAGAGCACACAATCTCTTACTGTATAGGTAGGGAATATTATAATTCTATGCCAACATATTTTATAAATTGGATGAAATGGATAAATTCTTTGAAAGACAAAATTACTCAATCTAACACAAGAAGAAACATAAAATCTGAATAGATGTATATTGATGAAAGTAATTTAATTTCTTATTAAACACCTTTACATTAAGAAAATGCCAAGGACAGTTTACTTCACTGATGAATCCTATCACACATTTAAATAAGAAGTAATAATAATTATGAACAATATCTTTCAGAAAATATAGGAAATGGCAACACTTCCTAACTTACTTTATGAGTCCCACATTACTATGGTACTAAAACCAAGCAAAGTCATCATAGGAAGGAAAAATACTACAGAAAACAATCCCTAATGGACATTCAAGGAAAAATCCTTAAAACATGGTACATCAAATCCATCAATATATAACAAAGAAAAATACATCATGAACATTTAGGGTTTAACCCAGGAATGCTAGATTGATTAACACAACATTCAGTAATCAATCAGTTTAATTCAGGATAATAACAGAGTAATGGAGAAAAATGAAACCATCTCAATAGATACATAAAAGCATTTCACATAATTTAATGTATATTTAAAGTAAAAACTTTCAGCAAACAGAAAATAAAAAGCAACCCCACAAATTTGATAAATAGCTACTCCAGCTAACATTATTTTTAATGGCGAAATATTGGGCACTTACCCCCTCTGACCAGAAACAAAGGAAAGCAAGTCTGCTCTCATCACTTCTAATCAATATTTTTAGGAGATACTAGCCAGGTAAACAAAGTAAGAAAAGGGGGGAAAAGGTATCCTGATTGGAAAGAAAGAGGTTAAACTCTCTTTTTTGACAGACAAGATGATTTATGTATAACTCTAAAGAATTAATTCTAATAGTTGCTAAATTATATCTACAAACAAAAGATTTCAGTATAAAAGATCAATAAAAAATTAATTATATCTCTACTAATAAACAATGAACAATTGGAAAAATAAAAAATGGAAAAGTTGTCACTTAAAATTGTTTAAAAAACATGAAATAATTTGGGATAAATTTTACAAAGTATATATAAGTCCTACATACTAAAAATTATAAAACTCTGCTTAGTGAAATTAAAGAAGACTAAATAGATGGAGAGAGACAGTATAAACAGATCAGAAGACTAAATATTATTTAAATGACAATCTTTCCTAAATTGGTCTATATATTCTACATAGTTTCAATCAAAATCTCAGCAGGACTTTCCAAAGAAATTGATAACTTAATTCTAATATTTATATGGAAATTCAAAGGTCTCAGGGTAGCCAAAACAATTTTGAAAAAAAAGAAAGCAAAGATGGCAGGCCCATACTGCTTTACTTCAATACTTGCATGAAAGGAACATGAAAGCAACAATAATCAAAACATTTTGGAATTTGATGGTGTAAGAACATACATTTAGATGAATGGAACACACTAGTCCCACATACATATGGTTGGTTGGATTTCAATGTCAGTTCGATTTGGATGACAATGTCAATTCAGATAATCTTTTCATCAAAAGTTCTAGAACACTTATCTATCAATATCAATAAAGATAAACCTCAACTCTTAACTCATCATATAAACAAAAATTAACTAAAAGTATATTATAAAACTACTCATAAAATGTAAGCTATAAAACTTCCAGAAGACAGTGTAGCAGAAATTCTTTGCAAACTTGGAGTAAACAAAAATTTCTTACATAGGACACAAACCCCACAAATGGTAAAAGAAAAAGTTGGTCAAATGGATTTTAATTAAGATTAAAAGACAAGTTGCAGACTGGAAAACAATATTTATAATACATATATCGGACAAAGGACTTATGTGATGGTTAAATTTGTGTCAACTCAATGGGTCCAAGGAGTACCCAGGTATTTGGTCAAACATTCTGATCTTGTTCGTGAGGGTATTTCTGGATAAATCAAACATTTAAATTGATAGACTGAGTAAAGCAGATTCCTGATCCCCCTCCTTCCCACCAATGTGGGTAAGCTTCATCCATTCAGTTGAAAGCCTGAATAGAACAAAAGAGCTGACCCTCCTTTGAGTAAGAATGAGTTTTTCTTGCTTTTGAATTCAAACTGATTTGAATTTGATCGGCTTTTCCTGGACATTAAGCCTGCTGGCTCTCTGACTGGAATTATATCATTGGCTCTCCTGGGTCTCCAGTTTGCCAACTTCAAACATTGGGACTTGCCAGTCTCCAAAATTTCATGAGCTAAACATTACATTAACTAAATAAATACAAATACAAATACAAATACAAATATAAGTATAAATACAGACATACCTCATTTTATTGTGCTTTGCTTTATTGCTTCACAGACAATTGTATTTTTTACAACTGAAAGTTTTTAGCAATCCTTCATGGAGCAAGTCTATTGGTATCATTTTTCCAATAGCATTTGCTCATTTTGTGTCTCAATGTCATATTCTTGGTAATTCTCACAATATTTCAAACTTGTTCATTACTGTTGAATTTGTTATGGTGATCTGTGGTCAGTGATCTCTGATGTTACTGTTGAAACTGTTTTGGGGCACCATGAAGGATATAAGATGTTGAATTTAATAAGTATGTGTTCTCAGAGCTCCACTGACAGGCAGTTCTCCCATCTCTCTCCTTCTCCGCGGCCTCCCTATTTCCCAAGACACAACAGTATTGAAATTGGGCCAAATATAAAAAAGAAGGAAATGTTTCCATTTGCAACAACATGGATGGAGCTAGAGAGTATCATGCTAAATTGAAATAAGTCAGTCAGAGAAAGATAAGTTTTACTCATGTGGAATTTAAGAAACAAAACAAACATTAGAGGGGGGAAAAACAGAGGAAAACCAAGAAACAGGCTCTTAACTGTAAAGAACAAAGTGATGGTTACAAGAGGGGAGGTAGGTGGAGATGTGAATTAAATAGGTGACGGGGATTAAAGAGTGTACTTGCTATGAGGAGTACCGGGTGTTTTATGTAAGTGATGAATCACTAAATTCTATACCTGAAACTAATATTACACTGTATGCTAACTAACTGGAATTTAAATAAAAACTTGGAAGAAAAAAAAAAAAAGAAACCAGGCCAATTACTAATCCTACAATGGCCATTAAGTGTTCAAGTGAAGGAAGAGTCCTACACTTCTCACTCTGAATCAAAAGCTAGAAATGATTAAGTTAAGTGAGGAAGGCCTGCCAAAAGCCAAGACAGGCCAAAAGCTAGGCCTTCTGTGCCAAACAGTCAAGTTGTGAATGCAAAGGGAAAGTTCTTGAAAATTAAAAGTGCTCCTCTAGTGAATACATGAATGATAAGAAAGTGGTAATGTCTTATCACTGACATGGAGAAAGTTTGAGGGGTCTGGCTAGAAGATCAAACCAGCCAAAACATTCCCTTAAGGTAAAGCCTGATCCAAAGCAAGACTCTGACTCTCCTCTTCTGTGAAGGCCGAGAGGTGAGGAGGCTGTAGAAGAAAAGTTGGAAGCTAGCAGAGTTTGGCTCATGAGGTTTAAGTTAAGAAGTCTTCTCTGCAGCATTTAAGTTCAAGGTGAAGCAGCAAGTCCTGATGCAGAAGCTGCAGCAAGTTATCCAGAAAATCTAGTTAAAGTAATTTAAAAAGGTGGCTACACTAAAGAACAGATTCTCAATGGATAAAAAAACAACCTGATACTAGAAGATGATGTCATCTGGGACTTTCATAGCTAGAGAGGAGAAATCAATGCCTGGCTTCAAAGCCTGAAAAGACATGCTGACTATCTTGTTAGGGACTAATGCAGCTGGTGACTAAGTTGAAGCCAAGGCTCATTTACCATACCAAATATTCTAGGGACCTTAAGAATAATGATAACTCTACTCTGCCTGTGCTCTATAAATGGGGCAAAGCAAAGAAGACAGCACATCTGTTTACAACATGATTTACTGAATAAGCCCACTGTTGATAACCTACTGCTCAGAAAAAAAGATTCCTTTCAAAGAAATCTTGGTCACCCAAGAGCTCTGATGGAGATATATAAGATTAATGTTGTTCTCATGTCTGCTAACACAACACCCATTCTGCAGTCCATGGATCAAGTAGTAATTTTGGCTTTCAAGGCCTTATTATTTAAGAAATACATTTTGTAAGGCTATTATTTGCCATAGATTATGATTCTTCTACTGGATCTTGGCAAAGTAAATCTTTTGTAAAGAATTTACCATTCTAGAAACAACATTTGTGATTCATGGGAAGAAGTCAAGTATCAACACTAACAAGTTTGGAAAATGTTGATTCCAACCCTCATGGATGATTTTGAGGGGTTCAAGACTTCAATGTAGGAAGTAACTGCAGATGTAGTGAAAAAAGCAAGAGAACTAGAATTAGAAGTAGAGCCTGTCCATGTTGATACTAAAGTTGGGTACTCATCCTTTCTGATGGAGGCATAATATTCCATTGTATATATGGATGGGACTGGAGGAGATTATGCTGAAAGAAATAAGTCAAGCAGAGAGAGAGTCAATTATCATATGGTTTCACTTACTTGTGGAGCATAAGGAATAACTTGGAGGACATTAGGAGAAGGGAAGGAAAAGTGAATTGGGGAAAATCAGAGGAAGAGATTAACCATGAGAGACTGTGGACTCTGAGAAACAAACTGAGGGTTTTGGAGGGGAGGGGGAGGGGGTTAGGTGAGCCTGGTTGTGGGTATTATGGAAGGCACGTATTGCATGGAGCACTGGTGTGGTGCATAAACAATGAATCTTGGAACACTAAAAAAAAAAAAAGAAAAAAAAAAAAAGTGGAGCCGGAAGAGGGGACTGAATTGCTGTAATCTCATGATGAAATTTTAATGGGAATTGCTGTAATCTCATGATGAAATTTTAATGGATGAAGAGTTGCTTTTTTTTTTTTTTTTTTTTTGGTAAGTAGGCTCCATGCCCTGCATGAAGCCCAATATTGGGCTTGAATTCATGACCCTAAGATCAAGACCTGAGCTAAAATCAAGACTCAGATACTCAACCAACTGAGCCACCCAGGCACCCTGAGGAGTTGCTTCTTATGGATGAGCAAAGAAAGTGGTTTCCTGAGATGGAATCAAATTCTGGTGAAGATGCTGTGAAGATTGTCAAAATGAAAAAAAAAAGATTTAGAATATTACATAAACTTAGTTGATAAAACAGAGGCAGGATTTGAGAGGACTGACTCCAATTTTTGAAATAAATTCTACCACGGATAAAATGCTATCAAACAGCTACAGAGAAATCATTCATGAAAGGAAGACGAGGCAAACTTCTTTTGTCTTATTTTAACAAATTGCCACAACAAACCTACCCTTCATCAGCCACCACCCTGATCGGTCAGCAGCCGTCATTATCAAGGCAGGACGTTCTACTAGCAAAAATATTATAGCTCACTGAAAGCTCAGATGACAGCATTTTTTAGCAATAAAGTATTTTTACTTTATTTTTTAGCATTAAAGTATTTTAAAATTAAGGTACATACATCATTTTTAAGACATAATGTTATTGCATACTTTACAGACTATAGTATAACATGATCATAAACATTTACATGCACTGGGAAACCAAAAAAAAAAAAATCATTCAACTCAATGTATTGCAATATTTGCTTTATTGTAATGGTCTGGAACTGAACCTACAATATCTCTGAGGTATGCCTCATTTTATTTTTTTTTATCCATTCATCCATTAATAGACATTAAAGTTATTTCCATGTGTTGGCTATCATAAATAATAGCAACATGCTGGATCATATGGTAGTTTTATTTTTAATTTTTAGAGGAACCTCCATACTTTTCTCCATAGCAGCTGCAAAATTTATATTTCTATCAACATTGAACAACTGTTCCCTTCTCTTTATACCTTCACCAACACTTATTTTCGTCTTTTTGATTCTAGCCATTCTGACAGGTGTGAAGTGATATCTAATTGTGGTTTTGATTTGCATTTCCCTGATGGTGAGTGATGCGGAACACCTTCTCAGGTATCTGTTGGCTCTCTGCATGTCTTTTTGGAAAAAGGTCTATTCAGACCCTCCTCCCTTAATTTTTGTGAAGGATATAACTCATGTGGTATGGTTAACACACCACAGTATTACACAGAGTATTCAGAATCTGCTGATATTACTTTCACCAGTGTATTGTGTAGTTTCATACACTTTGGTGTAACTAATTAGCATCCTTTCATATCAGCTTGAAAAACTCCTTTTAGCATTTCTTGTAAGCCAAGCTGAGTGGTGATAACTCCTTCAGCTTTTGTTTTGGAAAGTCTTTATCACACCTTTGTTTCTGAAGGACAACTTTGCCTCCTAAAGTATTCTTGGTTGGATATTTCTTTCCTTCAGCACTTTGAATATATTTCCCATTCTCCCCCTACCTGAAAGATTCCTGATGAAAAATCTGCTGATAGCCTTATGAGTGGGTTCCCTTATATGAGAGAATTTTTTTTCTCTTGCTACTTAAAAAGATTTTCTTTTGCCACTGATTTTAGACAACTGTATTATAGTATTTCTTAGAGAAAATAATTTTGGATTGAAATTTTGGGGTTGACCTATTAGTTGCATGAAATTGGACATCTAAATCTCTCCCTAGTTTGGAAAGTTTCAGCCATTATTTCTTCAAATAAGCTTTCTGTTCTTTCCTCGTTCTCTTCTCCTTCTGGAATTTCAATGATGCATGCATTGTTTCTCTTAATGGGATCCCATAAATCCTGTCTTCATTCTTTTTATTCTCCTTTCCTTTTCATTCTATGACCGTATAATTTCAAATATTCTGTTTTTGAGTTCACAGATTCCTTCTGTTTAATATAGTCTGATGTTGAAGCTCTTTAGTAAATTCTTGAGTTCAGTTACTGTATTCTTCAGCCCCAGAATTTGTTTCTTTTTTTTTCTTAGAGCAAAACTTCTCATTTTGTTTTTGTATTATTTTCCTGATTTTTTAAAATTGTTTATGTGTGCCCTTTTGTAGATCTCTGAGCTCTCCCAGTATTTTTTTCATGGATAGCAAAAAATTGCTGATTTTTGTGAGAGGAGAGAGACTGGGGTCTCATTTCCACCATCTTGGTGACATCACTTCTTCAAGCCATCTTTCAAATAACACTAAACCACTTCACGGGTAGTGTGAGTATCTTAAAACACAATAATCCTATTTCTTTCCTCTTGTCCTTTGTATCTTTGATGTCATTCCTTTCATTTATATATAAACATACATAAACATGTGTATGTTGGATGACATATATATGCATATATATTATATATATAAGCACCCACAATTGAATACATTGTTGCTATTAATTAATTAATTAATTAATTTTTGTTGCTATTATTTTAAACAGTTATCTGTTAGGGCAATTAAAAATAAAACCAAAGTTTTTATTTTACCTTCCCTTATTCCTCCTTCAGTGCTCTTCCTTTAAATATATCTAAGTTTCTAACCTATATTATTTTCTTTCTAAAGAATTTCTTTTACTACTTTATGAAAGACAGGTCTACTGGCAAAAAATTCCCTCAATTTTTGTCCAAGAAAGTCTTTATTTCCTCTTCTCTTTTGAAGGATAATTTCACAGGGTACAGAATCCGTCTGTAGGGTTTTGTTTCTTTCCACATTTTGTTTTTCTACATCTTCTTTACATGGTCTCTAAAAAGTCTGATGTAATTATTATTTTTGTTCCTCTATGGGCAGGGAGCTATTTTCCTTTGGCTTCTTTCAGGAATTATTTTTATCCTCAATTTTCTGTAATTTGAAAATGATATGCCTAGGAATAGTTTTTCTTTGCATTAAGCTGTTTAGAGTCTGCTGTGCTTTCTGATTGTGGTTTAGTGTCTGACTTTAATATGGGGTAAAATTCTTAGTCATTATTGTTTCAAATATTTCTTTTTTTAAGATTTATTTATTTAGTTATTTGACAGAGAGAGATCACAAGTAGACAGAGAGACAGAGAGAGAGAGGAAGGGTAGCAGTCCCCCTGCTGAGCAGAGAGCCCAACGCGGGACTCGATCCCAGGACCCTGAGATCATGACCTGAGCCGAAGGCAGGGGATTAACCCACTGAGCCTCCCAGGCACCCTCAAATATTTCTTTAGCTCCTTTCTCTTTTTCTTTTCCTTCTGGTATTCCTATTATATATATGTCACTTTTTTAACATACATATATATATATATATATATATATATACTTTTACATATATGTAATGTTTGTAATTGTCCTATGTTCTCTTTTATATATATAAAATATGTATATATATATAAATATATTTATATATATATGTTTATATATATATAGGAATTTATATATATATAAAATTTATATATATGTATTTTATATATATATATAAATTCCTATATATATATAAACATATATATATGTAACTTTTGTAATTGTCCTATATTACTTTTGTAATTGTCCTATATTCCTTGGATATTCTGTCCTTTGTTTCTTTGTTTGTTTTCAGTCTTTTTTCTCTTTACTTTCAGTTTTCTGCTGTTTTTTTTTTCTTTGAGTCTCCGTTATCTTTGCTTTTTAGTTTTGTTTTTCAGCTCAGAGATTCTTTTTTCTGCAATGTTCAATCTAGTAATAAACCTTCTAAAGGGATTCTTCATTTCTGTTGCAATGTTTTTCATTGCTACCATTACTTTTTGGTTCCTTCTTAAGATTATCATCTCTCTGCTCACATTATGCATCTGTTGTTGCATGCTGTCTACTTCATTCACTAGCACCCTCAGCATATTAATCACGGTTGTTTTAAATTCTTTGATAATTCCAACTCACCTGCCATTACTGGTTCTGATGCTTCCTTTGTCTCTTCCAAGGATTTTTTTTTTGTCTTTTAGTATGCTTTGCAATTTTTTCTCGATTGCTTAATAGGATATACCGGATTAAAAAAACTGTTATAAATGAGCCTTTGGTAACAGAGTGGTAAGGGGTGGGGAAAGGGGAAGCATTCTGTAAGTCTTATGATTAGGTTTCAATCTTTTAGTGAGACTATGCCTCTAGACTGTAAACTTGACAAGTGTTTCTTAGTTTTTCCTATCCCCTTAGGTGGGACAGGACCTCTGTAGTGAGCTGGAGCTTAGTATTTCCCTTCTTCTACATGTCAGAAGAGGTACAGTCTCTATAAGATGGCAATTCAACTGGTAGGTATCTGGCTAAGGGAAACTCTCAAGTGCATATAGACACAAGGAACTTTCTACAAGGATATATATGGCAAAATATTTCTGTAATAGCAAAATATAATGACAACAATAAAAACAAGAAGTAATACCCAAACAAAACAACAAAAATCCATAAAATATAGATGGTAAAACAGGCATAAAATTACTTTGTATAAAGAGTCAAGATATTGAAGTAAGGTCTATATATATCTACATGGGCAAATTTTATAGCCCAAGAAGCAAGTTGCACAAATAACATCAAAACCACTCCTGTAAATATTAAACACATCTCAAGCAACACCAACTATACAGATAGAAAAAGTGTGAACACATAGACGGGAAACATAAAACTACACTTCAAGGTAATGGCTACCTCTCTGGAGGAAGAACTTAGAGAATGCCATTGTGGAGGCATGCCAAAGAAGCTTCTGACCCCCAAATATTTAATTTCCTTAAAAAAAGAAAATGAATGGAAGCAAGCATGACAAAATGTTAACTAACATTGAATGCATCTGGATAAAGGATAGATGGGTGATTTTCATATTACCACCTACATTGCTTTTGCACATTAGAAACAGTGCATAGAAAGACAAGAGGAGTTACATCATCCTTGCTCTGGAAGCGTGTCAGTTATGTACTATACTATGTATGAGGTGCTGTAAATGTCAAAGTGGAGTCTGTTTTTTTTAAAAAAAATTCCCAAAATACTTGACCTTGCGGTTATTTTTTCAAGGAAAGTCTTGTGGGATGATGACTATCAGAGCACATTTGAGAAGCACTGCCTTATTATTAGATGGCAGATACCATCAGGAAACATTAAATGTCATTATTAGTCACAACACACAAATGAAGACACAGATTTAAGCTTCTTGATTTGGGACTGTCATACCCCTCCTTAAGGTTTCCCCTTTACCCACTTTGTCCTCATTTGATGGTTGAAATCAGGCAATTTAGATCTGTAGATTGTTCATTCGGGAGTGTTAGGGATCCTCAATATCACTAGTAATGTGAGAGGTTCACTAAAAGGACTCATGTAAAAAGAAAATCATAGAACTCAGTATATCGTTGTACTCAGGACTAAGATCTATCACAGCAGTGCAGAAAGGATGCAGGGCCAGAACTTAAAGGGAAAAGATGCAGGTGGAGTTTGGAGGAATCGATGTGCAGGCCTTCTTATGCTCTCTGCCTCCCATGAAGGCTAACACAGAGCATCCTCTTTCCCCAGCAAAAAATGCAGCAACATGTGTGATGTTTCTGGCCAGGGAAGTCCTTTGATACAAATTTTAGGATTTTTGCTGGAGGCTTGTCACAAAGGCATACTCTGCTTATCAAGTAGTGAAAGTCCAGACTTACAGGAGGGAAACAGGTACCCAGAATAAAACACATTGTGCAAACAGTCTAAGCATTATAGACACCCTTATCAATTAGGGAGTGTTAAGAACTCTTCTGATTCTGGCTCAAGGTGAGACTGAAGCAATAACAGTATCTGTTGAAGAATTTAGTGATATATGGATAAGCATAATCTACACCAAAAACTCAGCAGACAGTCTTGTTACACAATATTTATAACAATAAATATGCTCATATAAATCCATGCTTTCCTTGGATGGTTCTTAGTTTTCAATGTTTAATTTTACTTGACATAATTCAAAAAATAGGGCAAAGGGTAAGAAAAGGCTTTTTGGTTATTTTTCTAGATGGAAACAGATGTATACTGGAGAACTTCAGGAGGAACTAATGTATTTCAGTCACAGAGCCCAAACATGATTTCATTTGTTCATCCTAAAATTTCACATTTTAGTGAGTAGGTTTCTTTTCTTAATTTTTATTTTAAAACTTTCCAAATCAAACTTTACATACTATCTTCTTAAAAGAAAATTTCAGCATTGTTAAAATTCAACTTTATTTTTCTTCTTTCAGGAGTAGGTTAAATTTCAAACAAATTGGCTTTCTTGCTTCTATGGTTGTCTTTCCACCACTTTCTTAAAAAAATAAAAATTGTTGGGGGCACCTGGGTGGCTCAGTGGGTTAAAGCCTCTGCTTTCGGCTCAGGTCATGATCCCAGGGTCCTGGGATGGAGCCCTGCGTCAGGCTCTCTGCTCAGTGGGGAGCCTGCTTCCCCCCCACCCTCTCAACCTGCCTCTCTGCCTGCCTGTGAACTCTGTCAAGTAAAAAAAAATCTTCAAAGAATTTTTTTTAAATAAAAATTGTTATTTATTTCAATGTTATATAATATTATATATTAATGAATTATTAAATAATGACTTGATAGGACAATTACCTTTAAATTATAAAAAATGAAACCATAAAGATCTAGGGGTAGTTCTTCTTTTCCTCTTCATTTTCCCTTCTTTTCCAGAACAACTCAGTCATAAAGCCATTAGGTAGAGACAACCAGGAGAGGCATGTGCACCAGGATAGCGAAGGCCATGGTGGCTCGGAGTGAGGTAAGATAAGCAGCTGCATAGGAGGGAGGTCCACCATGGGTGATGGAGATTGAACAGGGTGAATAGGGTGCTCATACATGAGAGTGGACTGGCTCAGGGTGTCAGAGACTGGGTAGGATGAAGAGGGAGTCCACACAGTGACATCCAACTACAGCAGCCCTATAGGCCCAGTAGGGTTAGGAAGTAGTTATAAAAGAGGTGCTGGTGATGGCGAAGGGAAATTGCTGCATATAAGGAAATGAACAAATAAGTGAAAGTTTAAGGATAATGATATCCAGGAAGAAACTGAGATGAATATTGTAGTGATGGATTGAAATTGGAGGTGTCGGTGTGAAGTAATGGTTTTCAGTATTGTAGATACACATGGATATAAACACAGATACATAAATGTTTATGTGCATATACATGTGTGTACCTATCTGTGTGTATGTGTGTATGCAAATATTCCCTTCCTCTGTCCAAATAGAGGGAATGGGAGCAGCAACACCATAATGTTAATAATTGCATGAAGCATGCAGATCTTGGTTTCTGAATACTATTCTCCCTTAACAGAATCAGGGTTCCTTGGAAAAATGACTGATTTTAAAACTGGGAAAGAGAAAGTCCAGATGAACTTGGAACATCTTATTGTAGCATGAATAAGTACTCAAAGAATTATGGGTGACATGTCAAAAGGACAGAGAAGCCAGCTTACAGGGAGTCAAGACTTAAAGTACCTTGTTAAGAAATACAATTCCTATCTTTTGTCTAATCTTCTATCAGGTTGTATATGAGCTTATCATATAGCTTTTTCAGATTCTTTACCTATTCTGTAAACTAATCCTTTCTGGGATATATCTGTGGAATATGTAGTTCCTCATTTGTGGTTTATCTGGTCATTGTCTTCAAGTCAACTTTTGTTTTTTGGGTTTTTAAATTTTTTTAATTTAAATTCCCATTATTTAACATACAATGTAATATTAATTTCAGGTGTACAATATAGTGATATGTGTGGAAAATGTCTTCTCATTTGTGGCTTACCTGGTCACTGTCTTTAAGGTATCTTTTGATGAACAGTCTTTATTAATTTTAATAGAGCTAGGGGCGCCTGGGTGGCTCAGTGGGTTAAAGCCTCTGCCTTTGACTCAGGTCATGATCCCAGGGTCCTGGGATCGAGCCCCGCATCGGGCTCTCTGTTCAGTGCAGAACCTGCTTCTCTCTCTCTCTCTCTCTCTCTGCCTGCCTCTCTACCTACTTGTGTTCTATGTCTGTCAAAGAAATGAATAAAATCTAAAAAAAAAATTTAATAGAGCTCAATTTGTCAATTTTTCCTTTATGGTATGTGCTTTGTGGGCCTTGTTTTATAATGTTTTTCTACCCCACATTATAAAGATCATGTGCTACATTGTCTTCTAAAGATTAAAAACTTCACCTTTTACAATTTGGTCTCTAATCCACATATGATGTTTGTTCATGTATGAAGTGATACAGAGAGACAATTCCTTTATTTGTCTCTGGGACACCATTTACTATCCTAAGGAATAGTCATTTCTTTTCCCACTTGAGTATTCTAACCCAACACCAGTAACAAACTGCCATAATTATTATAGCCTTATGATAAATCTTTTTAAAAGATTTTATTTATTTATTTGACAGAGAGATCACTAGTAGGCAGAGAGGTAGGCAGAGCAAGGAGGGGAAGCAGGCTCCCTGCTGAGCAGAGAGCCCGATGCAGGGCTTGATCCCAGGACCCTGAGATCATGACCTGAGCTGAAGGCAGAGGCTTAACCCACTGAGCCACCCTGGCACCCAACCTTATGATAAATGTTAATATCCAGTAAAGAAAAAAATAACTCTTTTGAAACCTCAACTCCCAGACACTAGCCAAGGGCCAAGTTTTTAAGCAGGCCTTCCTAAGGATACCAGTCTTGGGTCTGTTATGCTAACTCTTCTCTGCAGAGGACAATCGGCAGAGATCTCAGATAATGGAATCAGGTATTAAAGAATCTGACGGGAGAGAATGATAAGCTGAAGCCAAAAAGCTGAAACCTACTAAGGAAAATGAGAGCTTTGCATTAAAGTCCGTAAGACTGATTACTAGAGAAGACCCAGCTTGATAGCAATTAATGTGAAAAAACCCACAAGAGTTTACTTCTTAATATGAATTAACAGTGTTAACTGAGCCATCGGAAAAACTACTGGAATCTTATTATAAATTAATGGGAGTGTCATGTCCAAATTAATGGACTGAGAACTCCCATGGTATTCTGAAATGATCACACATCACTTGGAAAATGGGTGTTTTTCTAAGGTTCTTATGAAATATGAAAAAATAAGAGCAGTACAATGGGTAGTGTGGGTTGCTATGGTGACACTGATGTGTGAGCAGTCTTATCATTTTTTAAAAAGATTTTATTTATTTATTTGACAGACAGAGATCACAAGTAAGCACAGAGGCAGGCGGAGAGAGGAGGAAGCAGGTTCCCTGCTAAGCAGAGAGCCCAGTGATGCGGGACTCCATCCTAGAACCCTGGGATCATGACCTGAGCCAAAGGCAGAGACTTTAACCCACTGAACCACCCAGGCGCCCCAAGTCTTAATATTTTTGAAATGAGGTTTTGAAAATTTTTAAATGAGTCATAGTTATTTTCTTTTGCTCCATTTGGCAGAAATGAGAACAAGAATGGCAGCTTTAGGGAAGCAGATGCAGAGACAATATAAAAAGGAATTAGAAGAGCCCAACTCTGGAATTCACTGACTCAGGCAAGAATGTGTTTCCCAATAATGGAAGCATTTGCATAGC